>NW_025111275.1:0-136476 GCF_015237465.2 Chelonia mydas | reverse complement strand
TAAAGGCATTCCCTCTTCACTATCGGAGCGGACACTAACAGAGGACAGGATATGCATGCAGGAGTGAAATCAGGAAGGCCAAATCACACCTGGAGTTGCAGCTAGATGTTAAGATGTTAAGAGTAACAAGAAGGGTTTCTTCAGGTATGTTAGCAACAAGAAGAAAGTCAAGGACAGTGTGGGCCCCTTACTGAATGAGGGAGGCAACCTAGTGACAGAGGATGTGGAAAAAGCTAATGTACTCAATGCTTTTTTTGCCTCTGTCTTCACGAACAAGGTCAGCTCCCAGACTACTGCACTGGGCAGCACAGCATGGGGAGGAGGTGACCAGCCCTCTGTGGAGAAAGAAGGGGTTCGGGACTATTTAGAAAAGCTGGACGTGCACAAGTGCATGGGGCTGGATGCGTTGCCTCTGAGAGTGCTAAACAAGTTGGCGGATGTGATTGCAGAGCCATTGTCCATTATCTTTGAAAACTCATGGCGATCTGGGGAAGTCCCGGACGACTGGAAAAAGGCTAATGTAGTGCCCATCTTTAAAAAAGGGAAGAAGGAGGATCCGGAGAACTACAGGCCAGTCAGCCTCACCTCAGTCCCTGGAAAAATCATGGAGCAGGTCCTCAAGGAATCAATTCTGAATCACTTAGATGAGAGGAAAGTGATCAGGAACATTCAGCATGGATTCACCAAGGGCAAGTCATGCCTGACTAATCTAATTGCCTTCTATGACGAAATAACTGGTTCTGTGGATGAAGGGAAAGCAGTGGACGTGTTATTCTTTCACTTTAGCAAAGCTTTTGATACGGTCTCCCACAGTATTCTTGCCAGCAAGTTAAAGAAGTATGGGCTGGATGAATGGACTATAAGGTGGGTAGAAAGTTGGCTAGATTGTCGTGCTCAACGGGTAGTGATCAATGGCTCCATGTCTAGTTGGCAGCCAGTATCAAGTGGAGTGCCCCAAGGGTCAGTCCTGGGGCCGGTTTTGTTCAATATCTTCGTAAATGATTTGGAGGATGGTGTGGATTGCACCCTCAGCAAGTTTGCAGACGACACTAAACTGGGAGGAGTGGTAGATACACTGGAGGGTAGGGATAGGATACAGAGGGACCTAGACAAATTGGAGGATTGGGCCAAAAGAAATCTGATGAGGTTCAACAAGGACAAGTGCAGAGTCCTGCACTTAGGACGGAAGAATCCAATGCACCGCTACAGACTAGGGATCGAATGGCTTGGCAGCAGTTCTGCAGAAAAGGACCTAGGGGTTACAGTGGACGAGAAGCTGGATAGGAGTCAACAGTGTGCCCTTGTTGCCAAGAAGGCCAATGGCATTTTGGGATGTATAAGTAGGGGCATTGCCAGCAGATCGAGGGACATGATCATTGCCCTCTATTCGACATTGGTGAGGCCTCATCTGGAGTACTGTGTCCAGTTTTGGGCCCCACACTACAAGAAGGATGTAGAAATATTGGAAAGAGTCCAGCGGAGGGCAACAAAAATGATTAGGGGACTGGAACAAATGACTTACAAGGAGAGGCTGAGGGAACTGGGATTATTTAGTCTACAGAAGAGAAGAATGAGGGGAGATTTGATAGCTGCTTTCAACTACCTGAGAGGTGGTTCCAAAGAGGATGGATCTAGACTATTCTCAGTGGTAGCAGATGACAGGACAAGGAGTAATGGTCTCAAGTTGCAGTGGGGGAGGTTTAGGTTGGATATTAGGAAAAACTTTTTCACTAGGAGGGTGGTGAAACACTGGAATGCGTTACCTAGGGAGGTGGTAGAATCTCCTTCCTTGGAAGTTTTTAAGGTCAGGCTTGACAAAGCCCTGGCTGGGATGATTTAACTGGGGATCGGTCCTGCTTTGAGCAGGGGGTTGGACTAGATAACTTCCTGAGGTCCCTTCCAACCCTTATAGTCTATGATTCTATATCTCCTTCACCTTTGCTCTGCTCGTCTCATCCTTTACATCACTAGTCGCTCATCCTTTACATCACTAGTTGCTACTCAGGGATGACACTCAACTCCACCTTCTGTAACACCACCCTGGGACTTCCTTTTTCTATCCGCAGACTGCTGGTAGCAGCGGTGCTGCTAACTTTCTGTTTTGACTTCTGAGACTTGATCTCCAACTCTGCTCCTAAAGGTACTGTATCAGCCTGAACTAACTCTCTCACCCTACTTCTAGTAATTGGCCAGGCAGGTTTCTCTATCTCCGTCGGTTTCACCATGCCCATAGGGATGGGAACCGATTCTTTGTCCTCCTCTAACACATCTCCTATCTTTTCCACAATCTGTGTCTCCATTTGTACCTCTGTGCTTGCTTTTTCTTTCAAGTTTCTGTAGCTCGTGCTGTGTATGCCTTATCTCTCTCTAACAAATCACAAACACTTTCCAGCTCCCTGATTCTTTCCAACAGCCGATCTCGGTCTGATTTATAGCCGTCCCGCAATCTTAAGATGGCAGCCACTCGCTCCTGCAAACAACTTACTTCCTCTCCTGCTGCTTGTACCTGGTACCTACTTTGTTCTAAACTTTTCTCTAACTCCTGCTTTTTTTTTTTGCAAAGTACTGACCGCTCCTCTTGTAGGAGCAGGATTTTATAATTGTACTATAAGAATTAATATATGATTTGATTTCATCCTGCCAGCCACCCTTTTTAAATAGCAGAAAGAAATGACCCTCGGGGACTATGGAATTCTGTTTCCATATGCATTATAAATTGGGCCCTTTTTAGTTCTTTGTTTTAAGGTTTAGTTAGTAAGAGAGAGACTCCTGTATTCTGACTATGTTAAGTAAATTTAAAAAATGTGAAAGGCCTAGGGCTTAATGTAAATTGTTTTGGTTATAAAATGTAGCGAGGTTTAATTTACAATGTCTTTTTGCTCGATATAAAATACTGCTGTCAAGGAACGCGGGGGGGTTGGATGGGGCAGGAGTCCCGGGGGGTGGGGGTGGGCAACGACCCCCTCCTGGGGTGAGGAGGGAGCCCATTGTTAAGATTTTGGCAGCTCATCACTGCTTACATCCTCAGCCCTAGCAAAACTAAGCATTAAAAAAAAAAGTAGGGTTTCTCACTCTGCCGCTGGGGTTTTTATATTTGGCGTATAAACCCTTGGTGGTAAAAGGCCAGGCAATACAAAGGAAAACTTAGCGTTTCTCACTCTGGCCCAGAGTGAGCTAAAATCATAAGTCCTGGCACTGGCACGGGCAAAAAAATTAAAAAAAAAATTGTAAGCCCCGGCACTGGCATGGGCAAACATAAAATCTTAATTACAGTAATTGAAAAAAACAACCAAACATCTTAAAATACAATGTTCAGGCAAAAAAAGTCCCCTAAGGTCGATACTCAAACAAAACTATAAAAAGTTGCCGTGTGTGCAAAAAATCATTCCTTTCAAACAAATCTTGCTCTGTTAAACCAAACTCTAAAAAATATCGGAGTTTGGCTGTGTAGTGTTTTTGTAAGTAATATTTTTTAAAAAATAAAATCAAAAGAGGTGGGGGCTGGTTAAAAAGCCCCCACCCCTTGCTAAATTGGTAATAAAACAAAGCCTGTGCCCATAAAAAAAAAACGGTTCAGCAAAAAAAAAAAAAAGAAAAATCAGGCCCAGACAAGCAGGCAAGCAACAAATAAAAAAAAAGTAAAAAACAAATTAAAAGCCCTCAGGGCATAGTGGCAAAAATTAAAAATAGCAGTAAGTCCAGGCATAAAAATTTCAAATCCCTAAAACAATACTTAAAATAGTAAAATCTAAATGAATAAAAGCGTCATTTTAAAAAATAAGCAAATAATTTAAAAAAACTACAAAAGCTAAAAAAAACAAAGCAATTAAATATAAAAATATTTTTTAAAAAAAATTCTTGGTTTCTTTGTACCCATTTAAAAAAAGGGAGGGGGGGGGCCTTTTCCAAAAA
Organism: Chelonia mydas; assembly: GCF_015237465.2. Classification (NCBI taxonomy): domain Eukaryota; kingdom Metazoa; phylum Chordata; order Testudines; family Cheloniidae; genus Chelonia; species Chelonia mydas. The sequence goes on along the minus strand of NW_025111275.1, from coordinate 132,564 downwards.
AAAGTCTGTAAATAAGCCAAACCAAAAAACAACCTAATTTAAATCATTTGACTATAAACAATTTAGTCAAATTTGCAAAAAAAATAAAGGGTTTCTATTAAATCTTAACTGCCCCCAAATGTATATAAACGTAATCTATGTACAGTTGTGTAAAAATTAAAGCAGTTTAAAATATTTAAAAAAATGTATATATAAATATAATGTGTAAATATGTAAACTGTTTAAAACCTAAAGCAACACTCCTGGTTTGTAAAACTCTTGTTTTGTAAGTTTAAAATAAATTGGTTTCGTTTTTAAATAATACCACTAAAATCCATTTGAATCTTTCATTCAAAGTTGCAAAACCAAAAAATGTTTTTTGCCAAACACAGATAACTAAAGTGTTGTTTGGCTTTGGTACTTAGCATTTAACCCTTAAGGGGTAACTCAATGCTTTACAAAATTTAAACTGTTTTTAAATTAAACCAAAATCATGGCTGCAGCAAGGCAATCAAAACCAAAAAAATAAAAAAAAAATTCTAAATATTTTTTTGGTAACAAAATAGCAAATAAAAACTAAAATAAAAAACAACAACAATGCCCCACACTGAGCCTTAAGATGGCTCTATGTAATCAAACTGTCACTTTAATAAGGGTACATAAAAACTCTGTAAGCACAAAAAAAAAAACCAGTTACACCTTATGTAAAAATTAATATGGCTAATGTTATAAAAATTAAACTATGAAAAAATGTGCATTTTCCCCAATATATATTATAAAAAAAAATGCAAAAACATACCATGCTACTTAATTAAAATCCTATTAGGGCTCCAAAGGGAGCCACAATAGGTTGTGTTTTCTTTTCCAAATTGCTGTGTGTTTTAAAAGCAAAAATTAACAATAAAAAGTAATCAAAACTCTGGTAAAAATTAATCGTGTCCCTTTTAAAACAAAGTCTGTAAGCTGCTAATGGCTTTAAATCCAAAAGCAAGCCAAAAAATGTCTCTGTTAATGCAAATTACCTAACTAATTAAAAACAAAAAACTGTCCATAAATAGCATGTAGCTGATTTGTTAAATCCTGAATAACCTTTCCTCCCTCATACAAAGGTTGCTGGGCTTTCCTGAGTAACTCTAATTTCTTATTCAATTTCTTTCCCAGTGAATTACAAGCCATGAGCAGACATTTGACAGCTATTCCTTTCCCCAGTTTAGCCTTTTTGGGGGGCTCTGTTTCTACATCAAACACCTCACTCACAAAACCTCATGGGTTACAATGGTCAGCGATCATCTCGCTATTTCACAGCTGTACTAAACCTCCTCCATGTTCCTGAATGTATTTCCTGTCAAAGTTTTCTAAAGCCGGACTGCGGGTAACTCCTACAGACTCTACATTTGCCCTTGCTTCACTTACCTTAACCCATAACATAGAACTCATTTCAATTCTAAAACAAAAAATTTCACTTCACTATTGACTAGCCTAAGTAATAAACTATATAATGAACACTCTGCTGTTCTTTTACTCTGAAACTGAAGGCATCCCTTCACAGAAACAACAGGAAATAACACCCCAAACCGGTCTTTACACTGAGTTTAATAAGTCCCAAGTAAACCATAGAGGGGTGGGGGCGCGTTCCCCTCTCTTCCCTTGGTGGCTTGTAGCTGATCAAGAGGTCTTTTACCTGTCTGGACCTGCTAAACACTTGGAGGAAACTGAGACAGAAGTATCAGGGTTGCAGCCTGGGAGAGTTGAGGGGACTGAAATTGTACTTACAGTTCAGTGACTAATCTAATCGCCTTCTATGACAAGATAACTGGTTCTGTGGATGAAGGGAAAGCAGTGGACGTGTTGTTCCTTGACTTTAGCAAAGCTTTTGACACTGTCTCCCACAGTATTCTTGCCAGCAAGTTAAAGTATGGGCTGGATGAATGGACTATAAGGTGGGTAGAAAGTTGGCTAGATTGTCATGCTCAACGGGTAGTGATCAATGGCTCCATGTCTAGTTGGCAGCCAGTATCAAGTGGAGTGCCCCAAGGGTCAGTCCTGGGGCCGGTTTTGTTCAATATCTTCGTAAATGATCTGGAGGATGGTTTGGATTGCACCCTCAGCAAGTTTGCAGATGACACTAAACTGGGAGGAGAGGTAGATACGCTGGAGGGTAGGGATAGGATACAGAGGGCCCTAGACAAATTGGAGGATTGGGCCAAAAAAAATCTGATGAGGTTCAACAAGGACAAGTGCAGAGTCCTGCACTTAGGACGGAAGAATCCAATGCACCGCTACAGACTAGGGACCGAATGGCTAGGCAGCAGTTCTTCAGAAAAGGACCTAGGGTTACAGTGGATGAGAAGCTGGATAGGAGTCAACAAGAAGGCCAATGGCATTTTGGGATGTATAAGTAGGGGCATTGCCAGCAGATCGAGGGACGTGATCGTTCCCCTGTATTCGACATTGGTGAGCCCTCATCTGGAGTACTGTGTCTAGTTTTGGGCCCCACACTACAAGAAGGATGTGGAAAAATTGGAAAGAGTCCAGCGGAGGGCAACAAAAATGATTAGGGGACTGGAACACATGACTTATGAGGAGAGGCTGAGGGAACTGGGATTGTTTAGTCTGTGGAAGAGAAGAATAAGGGGGGATTTGATAGCTGCTTTCAACTACCTGAAAGGGGGTTCCAAGGAGGATGGACCTAGACTATTCTCAGTGGTAGCAGATGACAGAACAAGGAGTAATGGTCTCAAGTTGCAGTGGGGGAGGTTTAGGTTGGATATTAGGAAAAACTTTTTCACTAGGAGGGTGGTGAAACACTGGAATGCGTTACCTAGGGAGGTGGTGGAATCTCCTTCCTTAGAGGTTTTTAAGGTCAGGCTTGACAAAGCCCTGGCTGGGATGATTTGATTGGGGATTGGTCCTGCTTTGAGCAGGGGGTTGGACTAGATGACCTCCTGAGGTCCCTTCCAACCTGAAATTCTATGATTCTATGAATCTATGATTCTATATAGAGCAGTATAAACAAGTCATTGTCTGTAATTTTAATTTGTACGACTTTGATAGTGCTTTTTCATGTAGCCTGTTGTAAAACTAGGCAAATATCCAGATGAGCTGATATACTCCCTGGAAGACCTCTTTGTACCCCCAGGGCTACAAGTACCCCTGGTTGAGAACCACTGACCTAGAGGACAACAGGGTTCTAAGAGATAGCCAGCATGGTTTTGTCAAGAACAAATCATCCCCGCCCAACCTAATTTCCTACCATGGCAGGGTTACTGGGCTAGTGGATAGATTCATAGATATTTAGGTCAGAAGGGACCATTATGATCATCTAGTCTGATCTCCTGCACAACGCAGGCTACAGAATTTCACCCACCACTCCTACAAAAAAAAACCTCACACCTATATCTGTGCTATTGAAGTCCTCAAATCGTAGTTTAAAGACTTCAAGGAGCAGAGAATCCTCCAGCAAGTGAGCCGTGCCCCATGCTACAGAGGAAGGTGAAAAACCTCCATGGCCTCTTCCAATCTGCCCTGGAGGAAAATTCCTTCCCGACCCCAAATATGGAGATCAGCTAAACCCTGAGCATATGGGCAAGATTCATCAGCCAGATACTACAGAAAATTCTTTCCTGGGTAACTCGGATCTCACCCCATCTAATAGCCCATCACAGACCATTGGGCCTATTTACCATGAATATTTAATTACCAAAACCATGTTATCCCATCATACCATCTCCTCCATAAACTTATCGAGTTTAATCTTAAAGCCAGATAGATCTTTTCCCTCCACTGCTTCCCTTGGAAGGCTATTCCAAAACTTCACTCCTCTGATGGTTAGAAACCTTCGTCTAATTTCTAGTCTAAATTTCCTAGTGGCCAGTTTATATCCATTTGTTCTTGTGTCCACATTGGTACTGAGCTTAAATAATTCCTCTCCCTCTCCGGTATTTATCCCTCTGATATATTTATAGAGAGCAATCATATCTCCCCTCAACCTTTTTTTAGTTAGGTTAAACAAGCCAAGCTCCCCGAGTCTCCTTTCATAAGGCAAGTTTTCCATTCCTCGGATCATCCTAGTAGCCCTTCTCTGTACCTGTTCCAGTTTGAATTCATCCTTCTTAAACATGGGAGACCAGAACTGCACACAGTATTCCAGGTGAGGTCTCACCAGTGCCTTGTATAACAGTACTAAAACCTCCTTATCCCTACTGGAAATACCTCTCCTGATGCATCCCAAGACCGCATTAGCTTTTTTCACAGCCATATCACATTGGCAGCTCATAGTCATCCTATGATCAACCAATACTCCAAGGTCCTTTTCCTCCTCCGTTACTTCTAATTGATGCATCCCTAGCTTATAACTAAAATTCTTGTTATTAATCCCTAAATGCATGACCTTACACTTCTCACTATTAAATTTCATCCTATTACTATTACTCCAGTTTACAAGGTCATCCAGATCCTCCTGTAGGGTATCCCTGTCCTTCTCTAAATTGACAATACCTCCCAGCTTTGTATCATCCGCAAACTTTATTAGCTCACTCCCACTTTTTGTGCCAAGGTCAGTAATAAAAAGATTAAATAAGATTGGTCCCAAAACCGATCCTTGAGGAACTCCACTGGTAATCTCCCTCCAGCCTGACAGTTCACCTTTAAGTAGGACCCGTTGTAGTCTCCCCTTTAACCAATTCCTTATCCACCTTTCAATTTTCCTATTGATCCCCATCTTATCCAATTTAACTAATAATTCCCCATGTGGCACGGTATCAAATGCCTTACTAAAATCTAGGTAAATTAAATTCACTGCGTTTCCTTTGTCTAAAAAATCTGTTACTTTCTCAAAAAAGGAGATCAGGTTGGTTTGGCACGATCTACCTTTTGTAAAACCATGTTGTATTTTGTCCCATTTACCATTGACTTCAATGTCCTTAACTACCTTCTCCTTCAAAATTTTTTCCAAGACTTTGCATACTACAGATGTCAAACTAACTGGCCTATAATTACCTGGATCACTTTTCTCCCGTTTCTTAAAAATAGGAACTATGTTAGCAATTCTCCAATCATACGGTACAACCCCTGAGTTTACAGATTCATTAAAAATTCTTGCTAATGGGCTTGCAATTTTGGGTGCCAATTCCTTTAATATTCTTGGATGAAGATTATCTGGGCCCCCCAATTTAGTCCCATTAAGCTGTTTGAGTTTCGCTTCTACCTCAAATATGGTAATGTCTACCTCCATATCCTCATTCCCATTTGTCATGCTACCATTATCCCTAAGATCCTCTATAGTCTTATTAAAGACTGAGGCAAAGTATTTGTTTAGATATTGGGCCATGCCTAAATTATCCTTGACCTCCACTCCAACCCCAGTGTTTAGCGGTCCCACTTCTTCTTTCTTTGTTTTCATCTTATTTATATGACTATAGAACCTTTTACTATTGGTTTTAATTCCCTTTGCAAGGTCCAACTCTACCTGACTTTTAGCCTGTCTCACTTTATCCCTACATGTGCTGACCTCAATAAGGTAGCTTTCCTTGCTGATCCCTCCCTTCTTCCACTCCCTATATGCTTTCTGCTTTTTCTTAATCACCTCTCTGAGATGGTTGCTCATCCAGCTTGGTCTACAACTCCTGCCTATGAATTTTTTTCCCCTTACTTGGGATGCAGGCTTCCGATAGCTTCTGCAGCTTTGATTTAAAATAATCCCAGGCCTCCTCTACCTTTAGATCCATAAATTCTTCAGTCCAATCCACTTCCCTAACTAATTTCCTTAATTTTTGAAAGTCAGCCCTTTTGAAGTCAAAAACCCTAGCTGCAGATTTATTTTTATTAATCTTTCCGTTCAGTTTGAACTGAATTAGCTCATGATCACTTGAGCCAAGATTATCCCCTACAACCATTTCTTCTGTGAGGTCCTCACTACTCACCAAAACCAAATCTAAAACGGCATCCCCTCTAGTTGGTTCAGCAACTACTTGATGAAGGAATCCATCAGCTATCGCATCTAGGAAAATCTGAGCCCTATTATTATTACTAGCACTCGTCCTCCAGTCTATATCTGGGAAGTTAAAGTCTCCCATGATCACACAGTTTCCATTAGTATTTACTTTATTAAAAACATTAAAAAGGGCTCTATCCAATCCAAATTAGATCCCGGCGGTCTATAGCACACCCCAAGCACTATCCCAGGGGAGGCTCTAATAGTTTTCTTCCCTACTTTAATTTTTGCCCAGACGGACTCAATCATATCCTTTTCATCGCTTCTTATTTCTTTACATTCTATCTCATCATTGATATACAAGGCTACTCCACCACCTTTACCTTTATTTCGGTCTTTCCTAAACAGCACATACCCTTCAATACCTGTAGTCCAGTCATGACTACTATTCCACCATGTATCTGTTATCCCTATAATATCTGTTTTCACTTCCTGCACCAGTAGCTCTAGTTCCTCCATTTTGTTACCTAGACTCCTCGCATTGGTGTACAAACATCTTAATTTTTGCTGTTTGGCTTCACTCACATTCTGTACCCTATTAGGCACAGTCATTTTACTACCAGTATAACCTATTAGACTTGTGTCTACACTGCCCTTCCTCCTACCCACGGCTGTATCCACTCTTACTTCATTTTCTTTCCTCTCAATGCTAAATTCTGGCGTGGAGATTACTTGGACATCTCCCAACCATCTCCCCCTAATTCCTAGTTTAAAGCTCTCTTAATCAGTTGTGCCAGCCTCCATCCTAGAAGTCTATTTCCTTCCCTACTCAGATGAAGTCCATCCCGAGAGAACTGTCCTCTATCCATGAATGCCTCACAGTGGCCATACATCCCAAAGCCCTCCTTATAGCACCACTGCCTAAGCCATCTGTTGATAGTCATAACCTTGTCACACCTTTGTTGCCCTTCTCTAGGAACAGGCAGAATCCCACTAAAGATCACCTGAGCCTCGATTTCCTTTAGCGTCTTCCCCAGCCTAGCATAGTCTCCCTTAATACTTTCAAGCGAGAATCTAGCCGTATCATTTGTTCCCACATGAAGGATAATTAGAGGATTCTTTCCCGCTCCCTTTAGAATCCTTTTCAACCTCAGGTCTACATCCCGTATCTTAGCACCTGGAAGACAGCACACCCTCCTATTCTCTGGATCAGCTCTGGTTACAGGCCTATCTATTCTTCTCAGTAAAGAGTCCCCAATCACATAGACCTGTCTTTTCCTAGTGACGGTGCTATTCTCCAGTCTATCCCCTGTTCCCTCTGGCTGCAAGTTCTTTCCGTTCCTATTCTCCCTTGTAATCCTCTTTAACCCATCCTGTATCCTCCTGGGGCTCATATTTGGTGTAATCTCCATTAACTCTTCCCCTTTTCCTATAGGACTAGCCGCTCTTCTCTTCTTCCTTGCCCTGCCACCTTCAATGACTACCTGCTGAGCCCCTTCTTCATTTTCCAACTCTGAATACCTATTCTTAAGCTCTATTTCTCCTTCACTAGCCCGTCTTTTCCTCTGCCTGGTTCTTTTAGTCACATGCTTCCACTGACCACTTTCCTCACCCAGTCTCCCCTCAGAATTCCTCAGTCCTGCTTCCATCTGCAAGTCTGAGCTTTTCCCTTCAGCTGCCTCATGTCTTTGCTCCATAATCTGCTCAAACCCCTTCCTAAACTCTACCAGACTTTCCACCTGCATCTCCAAACCTCGGATCTTTTCCTCCATCAGCTCTATCAGACGACATTTCATGCTGACAAAACTCTTAGCAGGTGTCCCCTCCAGGATCACGTACATACCACAGCTTCCACATCCAGTCATCCGCATTGTGTCTTCCGCTAATGGGTCACTCCCACTGCTACCTCTGTATTTATCACAGCCTTCCCACCTAAATCCTGTTAATCTGGGAAACAAACCACACCAAAACACCACCACCCACCAGCAAAACACAAGCACCACAAGACAAACTCCCCTTTCAAACTCCCACTCAAACTCCCCTGTTTACAGCTCTGTTTGCTGGCTCCTGTGCCGCTGCCTGACTGGCTGCTACCTTTTAGGACCCCTAGTCAGAGAAGCCCCGCCCCCTAATCAGGGCTCAAGGGTGAAGCAGTAGTTGTTGTTTAGACTGATTTTTAGTAAACCTTTTGACAGTGCAACATGCCATTCTCATAAAGAAGCCAGGGAAATGTGGTCTAGATTAAATTACTATAAAGTGGAGGCACAACTGGTTGAAAGCCCGTACTCAAAGGCTAGTTATCAATGATTCACTGTCAAACTAGGAGGAAGTATCTAGTGGGGTCCCATTGGGGTCTGTCCTATGTCCAGTGCTATTCAATATTTTCATTAATTACTGGATAATGGAGTGGGGAGTGTGATTATAAAATGTGCAGATGACACCAAGCGGGGAGGGGTTGCAAGCACTTTGGAGGACAGGATTAGAAATAAAGTGACCTTGATGTATTAGAGAATTGGTCTGAAATCAACAAGATGAAATTCAATAAAGATGAGTGCAAAGTATTTCACTTAGGAAGCAAACATCAAATGCACAAATGTAACTTGGGAATAACTGGCTAGGCGGTAAAACTGCTGAAAAGGATCTGGGGGTTACAGTGGATCACAAACTGAACACGAGTTAACAATGGGATGCTGTTGCGAAAAAGGCTAATATCACTCTGGGCTGCATTAACAGGAGTGTTGTGTGTAAGACCCAGGCGGTAACTGTCCTACTGTGCTCAGCACTAGTGAGGCATCAGATCGAGTATTGTGTCCGGTTCCAGGGCCACATTTTAGGAGAGACATGGGCACAGACTGGAGAGAGTTCAGAGAAGAGCCACAAGAATGTCAAGAGATTACGAAAACCGGAACTATGAGGAAACATTAAAACCTGGGCCTGTTTAGTCTTTAGAAAAGAAGACTTGGGGGAGGGGGGAGGGACCTGATAACAATCTTCAAATATGTTAAGGGCTGCTATAAAGAAGATGGGGATCAACTGTTCTCCATAACATCTGGGGTTTTCAAAGGGAGTCAGTAGGAGGTGAAAAAAACAGGGGAGTCCTTGTGGCAACTTAGAGACTAACACATTTATTTGGGCACAAGCTTTCTTGGGCTAGAACCCACTTCATGAAAGCTTATGTCCAAATAAATGTGTTAGTCTCTAAGGTGCCACAAGGACTCCTCGTTTTTGTTGCTGATACAGACTAACATGGCTGCCCCCTGAAACCTGTCGCCAAGTGGGAGGTGAGTATCTAACTCCCTTCACTCCCTGACAATACCAGCCAACACCCATGTTTTATAGCAGTGTGACAGCAAAGGTGCAGTTAGTGTGTAAGCACCCAGCCCCCTTGCTAAGGGAATTGTGTGGATGAAACCACTTCCCTTTCTCTGCCAGAGTAAGCTCTGTGGTTGCTTCCTGTTGCAGAGCAGCAGCACAAAGTAGGGTAGAGGCCCAGGCTCATCTTCCAGGCCATGTGGTGCTTGGTGGACAGATTCGGGTTTGGGGGTTCCCAGGTGTAAAGGCCAGAGGCTGGGGCTGGGGCTGGGTTTGGGGCTGGGAGAAGGCTCTGTGTGTTAGCAGTGATCTGGCTGTGAGAGTGGAGTGAGATCACAAGAAGGTCCTGGGAAGAGACAGAGCTCCAGGAGAGCTTCTGGATGACTTGGCAACGGTGTCTACAAGTCTGTGACCAAACCAGTTACACTGAGAACGACCGACTGCGTGTCACCAAATTCTGCTCCAAACATGAAACTGAGCTGCCAGTTCTCAAAATCTGCGGCCACTTTTAAAGCCAAAGTGCAACATTTTAAAGCCAAAATTTGGCCCTGATTCAGCAAAACACTTAAACATGCCCTTAACTCTAAACACACACACACACACACAGTGTCTTATTCAAGTCAATGGGATTTTTCATGTTCTCAGAGTTAAGCACATGCTTAAGTGCTCTGCTAAACTGGGGCTTGAAATTGTCGTGCCTGCCCTGTAGCACTCCCTGTTGTCCCAGGGTGGCACTGTGGGTTCCCTGCCTCAATTTTGCCTTCAAAGGCTCCCAGGAATAATCCACAGAGGATTATGTCCAGTAACAAACCCCCTTTCTGGGGACTGGTTTGTTAATGTACAATAAACCCAAAGTAAAGTCTCTTCCACCCCAGTCTGCCCCTGAGCACAGCCCCTCCTCCCTGAGGTCTGGCTGGCTCCCAACCTCTCTCCCTGGCAGCTTTATCAGCCTTCCCAGGTGCTGCTCAGTCTCTGCCCTTGAGGTCAGGGGGTTACACACGTCCCCCCCTTGGGCTTGTGTTTCCTGGAGTCTCAGGCCACTGCTCCTCCAGCAGCTTCACCAGCTGCTTCCTTCCTTCATTCCTGAGCCTTTCCAGCAGCTCTCCTCTCTCACCTCCCCCCGTCACCTCACTGTATCTCCCTTTTTAAGGCCCAGGTGCCTTCCCTTAAGCCCAGTTGGGCAGCAGCTGACCAGTCCCCCATTCCCTCTTAAAGGGGCCCATGACCCTGGCACAGGGCTTTAATGTACAACTAGTTTGGGGGAAACAGTGATAAACAAAGGTGACAAAGTTTATTAAGTTTTCCTTTCCTTGAGCCCAACCCAGATGCAGCTAAAAGTTCCACCAATTTAGACAGGAGTTTTGCCTATATAAAGACTGCAGCTCTGTGCCCTGTTCCTCCGAACTGGGTGATTCTCTGGTCCACACCAATAACTTCTGACACAATCATACTTAAATTGAAGTAGTCACTCAATTTAAAGGGATCTTGTGCTGCACTGGGAACCTCATCGTGAGTTCAGCTGCACTCGTTCAATTCAAAAACGGTAACAAGAGATTAGTGCATTTGACATGGAAAAGCCCAGAAATCTCATAACCAGTTTTGCGGGGAGGTGGGGACCGGGGGGGCAGGGGGAGGAGAAATGATGCTACTGGCTGAGTCTCCATTTTAAACAATGTGATGCACGGAGACAGTTTCTGTTTTAATGGCAGTTCCGGGTTTGCATGAAGTGGCGCAGGCCCGTAAATACTGTAATGTAATGGCACCATTTCGTTCTTCATCCTGCCTCATTTTCTAAAACCATAGAAGTGAAAAGCAAAAACACAACCACGGGGCAATGTTAACAGAGAATTCAAATGCAGCAGCTGGGGGATTCAAACCTTAGCATTCCCACACTGACAGCAGTTTTCACTTCCAGGCACGTCTTGTTTGCACAGTATAGTCTGTGATGATGGTCGATTCAGGTGGATACACCCCTCATTGTATTGCACTGGGCATTGCGGGTACAGTGGGCAGAGCTGTTTGTTTCACAAACACTTGAGAGCTGAGCCCCCTTTCAGGACATGAAACCAGTCGCCCCCACCCCCACCCCCACTACAATCTGCCATGTGCTATTAAAGGCCTGCACATCTTCTATGCAGTTACCCAAGTTGGTATGGAGTTGACTTCAGCCAAATCAACATAAACCAGGATTACAGCAAATTAAATGTGTCTTCACAGGGATTTGCACTGGTTTAACTTAATTGGGTTTAAAACACCTTTAGTTAAAGTGATGCAACTCTGTGTGTAGACTCAGCCTGAGTGAAATCAATGGAAGTTAGGAGGCTAAATACCTTTGAGGATCTGGGCCAAAGTGCTGGTTAGGATACAGACCTAAAGAGCTCATCTGGTAAAATGCTATTTGCCATAATCAGAGTCCTCGGGTTATTTGTGTTCCCTAAGCTCAGTGTCTTGGGGCCATAACTACAGTCAGAAAATGGTCAGCTTTTAAAACCTGCTTGTTAATATGCAGTTTTGCCAACTTTTGCCATTTTTATCTTGAGTCACTTGATATTTGGTGTTTTTTCATCAAGCCCCAGCTCCTGGAATTTGTACTGAGTCTTTGTGATGACAGAGAGAAGCATGGCCCCTACAGGCTCAACCACCAGACAGCAAATAAAAATCAAGAGATTAAAACAATCCATTTTGGGTTCTTTTTAAATCAATCTCATCATTTTGGAGGTTGGCAATACTGAGTTTTAATTTACATATTTTCAAACCTTACTGTAGATACGTTACCTGGACACGAATTGATCTAGGGGATTTAAATGGGCTTTGGATCAGATCCTAAGTGTGAACGAATTGTATATTGTATGGCTGTTAACATCTGGTCTAAGAATTTCTTATCCCTGAGATTGAGGAAGACCACAGCCTGGACAAATGAACTGGTGGTAGTGTAGACACGGGCTGAGATGCTGATAATGACAGTTACTGTGAGTGAGTGAGTGACACACTTTAGTCTATAACTTACACACGGTTAGAGCCACATTTTCAAAATCTCAGCACCCACGTAGGAACCAAAATATGGGGCCAGATTTTCCAAAGGGCTCAACATGCTGGGTGCATTTTGGAAGCTGACGCCCAGATCCTCCAAGGTATTTGGGCTTCGAACTTTCATTGAGTTCAGTGGGAGTTAGGAACCTAAATACCTTGGAGGATCTGGGCTGGAGTTTGAAAATTTGGTCCCAATTTTGGGCACTGAACACACAAAAATCGGGCCCTTAATTTCAGTAAAGGCCTCAAGTATCTTACTCTGCTGTGCTGTGGGTTTGTGAGCTTGCCCAGTAACTGAAGAGGTGAAGGGGAGACTAGGCTTTGACGGCTGTTCAGTGCCATAAGAACGTGAGAAAAAGGACTCCTGAGGGCCAGAGTGTGGGTGGAAACAGGAAAAGCAAATTTCAGCTCAGCCCAGCCAAAGCCGTGTGTAACATACAGGATGATTCTGGATGGCACGTCCCGAGCTGCTGTCTCCTGTTCCAATCAGGCGGTTTTAGGTGTTTGGTGGCGAGGGTGCAGAGATGTCTGGTCTCCCAGAATGGTCACCCTTTGTAGTAAGGTTCCATTTCTACACTTGCCTAATAGGGGATAACAAATGATGTTTTAATAAATGTTTATCTACTGTTATAGTTTGTTACCCAGTCCAACAGGCAATGGGTTGCTTATGACCCTCTATAGCACCTACTGCTCACAGCTGCAACATGCTTGTAAGATCCATGAATCATTTAATCAGCCTTTTTAATGATGGCCTGGGTCTCTGCCCCTCCACACCCCTGGCAAGTCATCTTCACTCCCAGCTCCCTGTGTCCCTTGGGTCTCCACCATCTTCACTCCCTGCTCCCCATCCACACATCCCCCCCTGGGGTGCCCTGTGCTGCCCTGACCCCACCTTCACCCTCAGTCTGCACCCACGGGGGCTCTGCCCTATTCTCCCTCCCTGTTATATGGGGGAGTCTCTCTACCTCCTCCCTCCCCACTTGGGCTGAGCCATGACTGGGCTGGAGGAGCTGGGGCCCCTGAGCCCCACTCTGCTGGGGCCTCCCTCCCAGCTCAGCTGAGGGGGGCAACAGGGAAGGGAAGGGGGGTAGAAGGGGAAGGTGGGAACAGAAGGAGCTGTGAATCCAAATTCCTCAGCCTCAGGCACATCAGCTCCTGCAACCACCACCCTGACCCACCCGCCACGGAGGGGATGGGAAAGCGGCGAGGTCCCTGCCTCTCAGCTGCTGAGGGGAGCCAGAAATCACCAGCTCTGCCTGTGCTCGGGGAGGCTGTGGGGCCAAGAGAGCCTAGGCCTGGCCAAGCCCCTCCAGGACCTCAGCTCAGCCCTGCAGGCACTGAGCCCAGAGCAGCCTCCACTAGGCTTCCCGTAACCCCCTCCCCCCCCCCCCCACACTCCTGCCCCTGTCCCCCCAGCCTGGCCACAGTCTGTCCCCTCTTCAGCTCTAGGGCAGGGCACTGGTGGAGCTGGTGGCTCCATGGCAGTTGGGCACCAGCCAGGGGGCACTGAGAGGGGGCAGGGAGCTGGTCTCCTGCCTTCCCTCCCACCACGTGAGTGCCCCTTGGGCCCCCCGGAAGGAGGAGTCGCGGGGTAGTCCCTGCTGCCCCTCTGCAGCCCTGTGGGAAGTGCGAGATGGCAGCAGGGCTGCAATGGGGGAGTACACGGGGGCTGTGTCCAATGGCTGACATATGCCAGCCCAGCTGGGTGTGGGCGATTCCAGCAGGATATGGGGGGCTGTGAGTCTGTCCAGTGCCCCAGGCTGTGGCTGTCTGGGTGGGCAGTGACGGCATCAGCTGGTACGGACCTAACTCCAGAGGTGTTCAGAGGTCAATGAGCAGAGAAATGGGCAAAGAGTAACACCCTCCCCTCTCATCTCTGTTCCCTCCTAGGACGGCCAGCGCCTCTCCACCAACTGTCCAGGTAAGTGAAGACACTAATCCAGGACTTCACTATTTTGATTTTGTCTCAAACAGAGCAGAGAGGGAAACTGGAAGCAGGACAGGGAGAAAAGAGATGGGGAGGGAGGGGACGAGGGGAGGGGACACGGGAAGGGTGGGGAGGGGACACAGGGAGGGGGAGGGAGAGGAGGGGAGAGAACATGGGGAGAGAAGAGACAGGAGGGAGTGGACGAAACAGGGAGAAGGAATATAAGGAGGGAGGGACACAGGGTGGGGCAGGGGGAGGAGGGAATAAAGGGAGGTTTGATGGGGAAGCTTTGAAGAAGGGTGCAATGAATCAAGGCAGGGGATGGTCCGGACGCCGCTGTTTTGCGGTTGTTACTGCGGGTATAATTGTGTCCTGAGGGGCAGCGGGAGAGGGAATGGAGGAAGAGAAGGGGGCACAGAGAGGGACAGGAGGAAATTGAAGGTGGGGAAGTTATTTGGGGAAGAGCGGATAGAGGGAGGGTCGATGCGGAGGCTGGAGAGAAGGGGTGCAATGAAAGGAGGCAGGGGGTGATCCACAGGCTGTTGTGTTGTTGCAGTTGTTACTGGGCATATAACTGTGTCCTGTGTCCCTTCTTTTGCCTTGTAGGACGTGCGATCAAATATGGACCCACAGGTACGTATCTGGGCCTGGGCTGGGATTGTGTCCTTGACAGGGGGATGCGCAGGCAGAATTAGGAGAGGCCGGGTACACGCTGGGGCCCTGCTCATTGCCTCCAGACCCAGCCTGGCTCCCCTCTCTACCTCCTGTCTCTGTCCCTACTTATCACCCCACCAGAGGGGATCTCCCCTATAACCATCCTGTTGACCCTTCCCCAGACCAGCCAGCCGGGACCCCTTTCCCACTGATTACCATGATAGGACTGGGGGTCATGACCCCCAACAGGAGAAGCCCTGGGCTGCAGGGAGACTCGTAGGAGCTTACATCCCTGGTACTAAACACACTGTCAGAGTCTCAGAAAGACCCTTTGCCCACGGTGCTTTCCCCTGCCTTGCCAGAGCCCAACGTAACATCCAAAGCAAGGATGGAAATTTAGGCTGGAATAGTGGGTAAACTATTATTTCAATATCGAGAGATGCAATTTTCCCCTCAATCCACACCCCATCCCCATGTTTCCTTCATCCTGTCTTGCCTGTTAAGGTGACCTCATACTGTTTATAGGATTAATATGTTGCAATTTTGGCAATGATTTTTATAACTGAAACCTTTGTCTGTGAGACGAGCATAGAATCTCAGAAAGAATTGCCCTCTTCTAAAAAGGCCTTCATCTCCCACTGTTCACAGAGAGTGAAGACAGGCTGCCTTAGAGGAGATGGTGTCGACCTTTGCTTCTGGTAGACAGAGACACTTGTTATAAGGGATCTGTGTTTAAAAACGTTTAAAATTATTCCAGAAGCATCTCACCTAACGTTTGAAACTTCAAAAAAAACTTGATGAGTCACAGGGAATCTGTTCATAAAATGGGGGATTATTTTTGAGAAAATGGATCAAAAGGAAAGGGGCAGAAACGTACGATAAGTTGGTCAATCCAATTGCTCAGAAGCAGTTCTTTGGTGTCTGTTCTGGTGAGGTGAGGGCAGCAGTGTGGGAAAATCCCAGTAACTGTGGAAAAGGCAGATGAGGCCACTGACTGATACAGGCCAACAAGACCATTTATAGTGCGCTGGTCCCAAAGGGAAGGGCAAAAGCCTGGCATAAAAGGGGGCCCCCGATTTATTCCTGGGAAAAAGGAGGGGGGAATAAATTCCCACCAGCCCAGTACCAGTCACCTCCCGGTAACCCTCATTATCGGACCCCAGCCCAAAGGGATGGCCCAGAATAGTGTTTCTTATGTGCCTCCCTTGAACGCATGAAGAAACAGTGTCCTAAGTATGGTGATCTGTCCAGTCAATTCCTGATCCGTCGAGGTTAATGTAGCTACGCTTGAGTCAGAGACTTCAGTGTTGCCAGAGGGGGATCTAGTTAATTTTTTCAGCTCTGACCTCCTGCAGGAACACAAAGAGTTGATTAAACAGGCCAAGGTAAATGGTAACCTGTACTGGGGTGGAGAGGCACTGGAGCACGGATTTCCCTAGTCGGGAGGGATGTGATTAAGGAGGGTGATGTAATCCCAGGGGAGGAGGTGACACTCCTGGCCTTGAGAAAATTTAGAACGACGGTTCCTTTACCCTGCATTGAATTAGAAGGGAAGGTTTAGGGGGTACCTTAAGTGTTGGGATTCTTAGAAATTTACCAGCTGATGCATTGGTGTGAAATGCCATAATATCACTGCCCACAGCTGTGGATATTGTGACCCATGGCAAGAGGGAATATGTCCCAAAGTTCCCAGAGATAAATGCAGAGTAGGGAGAGGCAGCTGAGAGGGGAGAAAGTAGGGATGTGTCTCCAGAGGAGGGAGATGAGGAGTCGCTTCTCTTACCTATGAGAGCCCTCAGTGGAAGTAAAAGCCAAATGGAGTTTGCTGCAGAGCGAAGTGCGACCCCTCACTGGAAAGCACAAGGGAGGCCAGCCACAGTAGTGTCCCAAAGAGAGAGAGAAGAGGGGGAGGCTTTCTACAGAAAAGGGAAGGATTTCAAGGGATCCCCGGTTGGGTTCAGGTCTGGGCAGAGCTTATCTCAAGCAGCTCCCGGAAGCAGTGGCATGTCCGCCCTCTGGCTCCTACATGGAAATGCGGCGCTGGCCAGGTGGTTCTGCGTGCTGCCCCGTCCGCAGGTGCCACTCCTGCAGCTCCCATTGCCCGCGGTTCCCAGCCAATGGGAGCTGCAGAGCCGGCACTTGCAGTGGGGGCAGCGTGCGGAGCCCCCTGGCTGCCCCTATGCTTAGGAGCTGGAGGATGGACATGCCAAGCAGGGCAAGGCCCTGATCCCACTCCCCAGTAGGAGCTCGAGGGCCGGATTAAAATGTCTGATAGACCGGATGCGGCCCCCAGGCTGTAGTTTGCCCACCCCGATAGATGCTGAGGCAGATAACTGTGTAATAATTACAGGTTTCAGAGTAGCAGCTGTGTTAGTCTGTATTTGCAAAAAGAAAAGGAGTACTTGTGGCGCCTTAGAGACTAACAAATTTATTTGAGCATAAGCTTTCTTGAGCTGCAGCTCACTTCATCGGATGCAGGTGCCCAGTAAAGCCCACACTGAAATGCCAAGGTCAGGGCAGTCTGAAAAAGGAGAGTAGATTCTCTCAAACCTGGTGGTTAACACTGCAGTTAGCTTCACCAACCAGTTACAAATTGTGCTCCTGATCACCCCACTGGTTATCAAGAAGCAAAAAAGAAATCACAGAGCCCCCTTTATTGAATCCTGTTCTCTGGCTTCCAATCAGCACCGAGGTCCAGTAAAGTGAGGAGTTATTTACAGCTCTGCTCACTATATAAAATATACTTCGGATCCCAAAGGGCCAGCCACATTACCAGATTAATTAAGATAATGTTGAAATAAGAAAAGGTACAGAGTTCAAGCATAGAAGTTTCTGGTTGTCAGGGGATAAGGTACAGATTATCAAGAGGTGCGAAATTCGATTTAGGAGCTGGTGGAGTAAGGATTACATAATAATCTGCAATCTCCCCGACTGGGGGTAAAAGTTTAACTGGTCAGAGTACAGACATTGAGATATGGGGGTAAGTTATCCACATAACGGCTATGTTCAGGTGCGGAGCATAGTGAGTGGATACGATGGTGGGGATGGGTCTACCCTCATTTGGTGGGATTTAATGTTCAGGGGGTTTATGGTTCCAGTTCATACGGTCCAATGGGGAAAGCCTCTCAGTCTCTTTCTCATAGTGGGTGCACAATGTCGTACCGGCTCACTCCTCCTGGTACTGACGGTGGCCGGTGATGTGCTCGATGTAGATGTCCCTGGACCATCGGATGTCCAATGACCATGAGGAGCCGCATGAGCCGTGCGTAGCGTCTACTGATCCCGCAGGTCCGCAGCACACGCTCGTTGCAGGGGTCCCAAGCGCCCAGGGCTCCGACAATCAGGGCGTCCAGTTGCACTTCGTAGCCCTTCGCTCTCAGGGTGTCGGCCAGAGGGGCGTATTTTTCCAGTTTCTGAGCTCGGGCTTCTCAGAAGGCCGGGGTCCTGTTCTCGAAGGGGACTGTGATGTCGACGAGGATGATCTTTTTCTGGGCCTCATTGGTGACAACCACGTCGGGTCGCAGCAGGCTGTCAGTCCCGGGGATGGCGCAGTTCACGGCGACCTCCCCCAGGCGCGGTGCGATAGATTTCACCAGGCGGTTCTGGATGGCGTTGTGGCGCAGCTGCCAGGCTCTGGAGTGGGACTTGCCGCTGCACAGGACATGGGGCAGGGTCTCGTTGGAGGAGCCACACTTCCTGCAACGCTTGTCTCGGTTCCCGTGGCGGACGGCTCCGTTGAGTGGGACACAGTTGAGCCGGGCGCGGTGGATGAACCGCCAGTCGGCAAAGCGGGTGAAGCGGCCCCCGGCGAGGAAGTGGTTGCTGGCGTCCCACTTGCTGGTCAGTTCGAAGGCTTTTCCCTGGTCCGGCTTACGCTTCAGGGCTTCTATGTACAGCGAGTGGATGGCTGCCTTCAGGGTCCTCTCCAGCAGGCCCCTGGCACTCGGGGTGACGATGGTGTTGTCCTCAGACCTGATCTGCAGCACCAGGACTCCCAGCTCCTGGCGCTCCTCGCACCACTCTCAGCGGCAGCCGATGCGCTTCCCCCGGCGATGCGTGGCATTGCGAGTGCGGGACCACAGTGAAGCGATGTCGCCCCCATCTCGGCCAAATTCGCCATCCAGGGAACCGCTCAGGAAGCTGGCGGTGTCTTGGTTGGAGGGGGCTCTGCCAATCCGCTTTTGTGTTGCGTCATGGAGGGCTTTTGCTGTGATGCTCCTTACCATGGCGTCGGGACACGTCAGCAGGCGGAAGGTGTGGGTGATCACCGCGATGTCACACAGGTCACCCATGCGGGGGACATTGGCACCGCCATGCCTGTGGGTGATATAGACCAGCTCATTGCTGGCTCTCTGGGGAAGGAATAACCACTTCTTCACCAGCTGCCGGATGATCTTGTCTGCCTTGAGGAGGGGTACCTTTGCCACGTCGGATCCCCTTAGGACGAACGAGATGCGGGGGATCAGGAAGGTGTTCAGGGCGTTTATCTTTTGCCACGGTGCTAGCAGTGAGGTGTCGATCTTGGCGGCATCCTGTAAGATCTCTTGGATGGTGACCTCGGGTGTCTGTCGGACACGGAAACCCGTCGGTGTGCCGAGGTGTCGGTAGGCCTGCCCCTCTGCCAGGGGGATGATGGGCTCGCCCTGGATCTGGAATTCTGTCACCTGTACCGAGTCCCTTTTGCTGCCATCTATGTGGAGGGATGCGCACTTCTTTGCATTGAAGCGGAGCCCCATCCAATCGGCAACTCGACTGGTGGCATCTAGCATACGCTGGAGGTTCTCTGGGTCGTCCGCGGTCAGGACCAGGTCATCCGCGTAAGCCAGGACACTCACCCTCTCACCGTGGAGGTTGAAGTCATCTGCGCCCTTGGAGATCGCTCGCAGCAACGGCTCCATGGCGAGGTTAAAGATGATGGGGCTGAGGGGACAGCCCTGCTTAACTCCACTCCGGATCGGGATCTCGGCGGTCTCCCCTTCAACCGAGCGAATGGTGGTGCTGCATCCCTCGTACATCTCTTGGATCACACGGAGGAAGTTCTCTGGCATCCCAAACTCCTGGAGCGTGGCAAAGATGTGGTGGTGGGGCATGGACCCAAAGGCGTTGGCCAGGTCGAGCCATGCTACCGTACTCTGCCTCTGCACCCTTCTGGCCATTTCGATGATGGTTTGGAGGACAAAGTTGTGTTCATAGCAGCCCTCGCAGGACATGAAGCCTTTCTGGGTGGAGCTGATGGCCCCCCTGCACACCGACCACGCCATGATCCTTGATGCCAGGCAGCTGGCATAGAGCTTGTACATCGTGGAGCAGAGGGAGATGGGCCTCCAGTTGCTGGGGTCATCCCGCTCACCCTTCTTGTACACAAGGACTGTCATGGCCTTCTTCCAGGAGCTGGGAGTCCGGCAGAATCGCTTGCACTGATTGAAGAGCGTGGCGAGGACCAGGCAGCCGGGATCTCGCTTTTTCAGGAGGCTGTAGCGGATGCCGTCTTTCCCGGGAGCTGTGTTTTTTGTTTTTGAGAGTCTGGCCAACACTTCCTTGGGCATGAAGTCAGTTTCCAGGGCACCTGCTTCGTCGACACGGGGCAGGGGGCGGAGCCACTCTGGGCGCTGCGCGTCATTCTGGGCTGTGTGGTCGAATACATCCTTGACGTAGCTGTAGAGGCGCTCAGATGGGATCGTGCAGTAGGGCGAGGGCCCGTCGAGGATCTCTCGCATGGCTTTGGAGCGGTTTGCCCAGCTTTTGGATCCTTGAAGCCGCTGCTGGATCGTAGCAGCTGTTGGCACCTCTCCTTCTGGCTCCCCTGGTGGTGGTGTTGAGATTTGGAACAGGCGTTCTGTGGGCAGGTGGGGCGTTCTCCTGGCTGGAACGTCTCCTGGGAGCGGTTTCCACAGACAGTTCTTGGGTGAGCCTGTCTACAAGGAGGTCGAAGTCATCAAAGGAAGCTGCCGCTTGTAGCTCCTCGGTCCAGGCAGTCTGCCACGGAGTGGCAGCTCTCTCCACCGGCTGCTGGCCCTCATGGTCCTCGACCTCGTCTGATGCAGGCTCAAAGCCTGCGGGGTCAGCCTGCCGTCTATCTCGTGAGTCACCGTTCCCTTCGGTTGGGTGCTGGGGCGGGATCTCTGGCGGGATGCTGGCGTTGCTAGTGGTCGGAGAGACGCGGTCTGGCTCGGGGGTTGCTGGGACACCGCTGGTCCTTCTAGGAGTGGCTGCTGTCTGGGCGGTTGCTGCTGGAGCAGGAGATCTGCTGTTGGCAGCGTCCCGCAGGATGGACTCAGGGGCTGTGCTGGACTGTCTGGTGATGAGAGCCCGGTGGTTTTCTGTGGCTGCGGGGTTGGTTCCTTCAGTAATATCTGGAGCTTGCGGAGCAGTCTGAGGCTTGGCACTGGCTCCCTCGGCTGTTGGAGTTTGCAGGGCAGTCTGAGGTGTGGCTCTGGCTCCTCCGGCGGTTGGAGTTCGTGGGGTGATCTGAGGGGCGGCGCTGACTCTTCCAGCGACAGGATCTCGAGCAGCTATGCGCGATGGGGCACTGATCCTTCTGGGGACGGGGACGTGCTGGGCAGGGGGCAAGGTAGTACTGAGTCGTCTCAGTATGGAGATTAGCTTGGCAACATGAGAGGGTGAGACGGGCCTCCTGCTGGCGAGGACCTGGGTGGTGTTCCCCGCGGCAGCAGGCACCTTCTCGATCGCAGCACCCCGTTGCGCTGGTCTGGCAATGGGGGCCGGCTTCTTGACGGCAGCTTGCACAATCGCTGATCTTTGTTGAGGCTCAGGGGCGGTGGGCCGGCGCGCAGCAGCAGGGCTGGGAGCCGGGGCAGGAGGCTGTGTGGTTCCCTTGGGGCGTTTCCTGCAGGTGACTAGGTGCGTCTTGCATTGCTTCTGCGTCTCGAAGGGCAGGCTTCAGAGGGCACAGCTGAAGGCGACCCACTTGCTGTGGCATCTCTTCAGGTGCCTGGTGACGCCACCGAGGAGGTGGAAGCTTCGGGGAGGGAAGCAGATGGGGCAGATGAGCACGTCCGCAGCGAGGGGGTACTGCAGGTAGATGGTGTCTTCGTTACCTTGCAGCGGGGGGGTGCCAGCAGCACCAGCGGTATCGCTGGCTGGTTTATCCTGGTGTGGGCGGGTGGGGTTGAGAGGTCCGGCTGGGCGGGCATCTGGCAGGGGCCTGCGGTCTCTTTGGGTGGTTTCGGAGGCTGGGCAGGCATCTGGCAAGGCGCTGGTGACCCTCTGGATGGTCTCTGGAGAGATGCTGGTCCCATCAATGGAGATTCCTCTCTTGACGGTGTGTAGAGCAGTGAGAGCACCATCAGCACCAGGGATCTGGGCAGCTGCGGGGGTGGGAGGTGGTCGCCTGAGAGCCTCTTGCAGCAGCAGAGCGGGGGGGCTCTCCAGTGGCGGCTGGTGTTGCTGGAGGGGGGGGGGGGGGGGGGGCTCTTGGTCAGCAGCTGCTGTAAGGCGGGGGGGCTTACCCTCGGCGGCTGGTGCTGCTGGGGAGCGGGGGGGATGTTCCTTCTGGCTGTGATGTCCCGACAGGCTGGCCTCCGAATGTAGGATCTTTCTGGAACAGCATCTCGGAGGGGGTCCTTCGGGCAGCCACCGGTCTTCCTCTTCGTGCTGCTGGTCTGTAATGTCCTGGAGGCACCGAGGACCTTCTTTGTAGTCACTGCTCGAGAGGCCTTCTGTGGAGCAACAGCAGCGGCAGCGGTGGTACACGGAGCAGCTGAGGGTGTCTCAGGAGCAGAAGGAGGATTTTCTTCCAAAGCAGCAGTGGTAGAATACACCTTCAAAGCAGCATCGATTTTTTCAAAGATGGCAGCCAGAGAATCCATCTCCTACTCCGAAGGGAGAATTCAAACGGCCAAAGCGGCTCCCCCGGGACCGAGCCCTAGGCCGGGACCCTGTGGCCAGGCTCTGTCCCCGCAGCGCAGAAAATACCACACTGCCAGCCAATCCTCTAGTATCTAAAGCTAAAGATTTATGAGAAAAGAAAAGAAATGAAAGAGAAGAGAGTTGTTAAATGGTTAAAACAATCAGATACATACAGAGACTTCAGAGTCCATATATCAGGTTCTTAGCAGTCTAGGTGAGTTCAGTGGCTTGAAAGTCCCTCTGGACACATCCACAGCTCGGGTGGGTCATTCAGTCCTTTGTTCAGAGCTTCGTTTGTGGAGAAGTTACTCCAGAGGGAAGAAGCAGAACTGAAGACAAAATGGAGAAGATGTAGCTGCCTTTCATATTCTTTTTGCCATGGGGCTTGTACTTCCTTTGTCCTAAACACAGGCTCACAGCACATGGCATGGAAAAGCCTGAGGGTTCTGTCCCTAGGCATGTCCCTCCATGTTTTGCTGACTCATAAGGTGGAGCCCCTGGCTTCTGTCAGTGATCCATTGTACAGCTGATGGCCCCTCAAATACAGATCGATCACACCTATTCATAGCTTACTGATAAAGGATCCCTGGGACCTTTCCTGTGAGACGCTCTCACAGCTCAGTTTGCAACAGCCTAGGATATTCAACAGTAGCCCTGCCTTGAACTAACCAAGGCCCCTTTCCTCTGCCCTGTGGAATTCCCTTCAGATACAGCTGAGTTGGGAAGTGTCCAGAATCACCCTCCCCCGTCTCTCCCCGGTGTCCCTCAGGGAAATGTCGGCAGGGCCAAAATCCCACACACGGTGCCCGGCCCGCGCCAAAGCAGCAGCAGCACCACACGCTGCGCAGGGAAGGCCTGGGAGCTGCCGGAGCCGCTCTGTGTGCGGCAGGAAGGGGCAGGGGGAGGCAGAAACGGCTGGGCTGGGCTGCCCTCCCCTTCCCAACCCATCCCCTGGTCCCAGTAGCCCAGGCCTCCCCCCCGCCTCCCATGAAAGCACCACTTGAGGAAAGAGCTTGTCATGGGTTTGTCATGCTAGCCTCAGGGCAGGCTGTCAAGAAGCAGGGCAGGCACCTAACTGATTGTGAGCTCGATCCTTCCATTTCACCAACCAAGTCACAAGTGTGAACTCCTCAGGCGCTGTAACAGCCTTGACATGGAGTCACTGGCCGTCGCCTTGGACGTTCGGGTCTAGCTTGCCACCCGGGCAAGCCTGCTTTTGTGATAGACAGACCCTTTCCCCACGGTGCTTTCCCCTGCCTTGCCAGAGCCCAGGCCCCTCCTCCTTCCAGCCCCCCCACCCCACCAAGGACTTGGTGCCCACAAGACAGACTGGGGAGGGGTGAAGGGAGACGCACTTGTTGGATTTTAATCAGTGTTTGCACAGGGAGTGGGAGAAGAGGATAGAGGCGGGGAGGGAGCATAGGAGAGGGGAGAAGGGAATAGGAGGAGGGATGGGGAAGCCAGGATGGAGAGGAGGGAATAATGGGAGGGGAAGGGAGGGGCAGGGTCAGGGAGAAGGGAATGGAGGTTAATTTGATTGGGACCATGGTAGATTCACGCACGGGTCCACAGGGCCCGGGCCCAAGCCTCTGGCCAATTTGGGGGCCCCGGCAGGAGCCCTGGCACCTGTGTAGAAGTGTGGGGTGGGCCACCAGCACCAGAACAGTAGCCCCACTCCTCGCTCCTCCTCTTCCCCCTGGGGCGCCAGGCTAGGACAGAAGTCAGAGCTGGGCTGTGGTTAGAGCTGCCCAGGAAGCTGGGACCGCTGTGAGGTGCCCCAACCCTCCACCTGCCCTGGGTGGGGGGCCAAGGGGCCTGAGAGCAGCCCCCAGCTCATGTCCCTGCCGCTGGTCCCCAGGTCACGCCACCCAGGGCAGGTAGAGGGTCCAGGGCTTCCCACAGCAGCCCGAGATCCCTGAGCGGCCCTTACCATGGCCCAGCTGTGCCTTCCGGGGTCAGGGGGCTGGGCCTTTGGGGAAGAGGAGGAGTAGAGGGTGGGGCCCCGTGGTGAGGTGGGGCTCAGGTGTATCTCAGCCCCCCACTAGGAAGAGGCTGATGCCACTCGTAGGGGCTGCTGGGTCTCCTGGAATCGGGCTCTATCTCCCGAAGGCTACTGAAGCCAAACTGGGAGATTTTAGGTGCTAAAAGTCCTGCGGCGCAGTGGGGCTAAGGCAGGCTGCCTACCTGCCCTGGCCCCGCGCTGCTCCCAGCAGCCGCCGGCACGTCCTTGCAGTCCCTGGGAATGGGAGACAGCATAGAATCTCAGAAGGAATTGCCCTCTTCCAAAAAGGCCTTCATCTCTCACTGTTAGCAGAGAGCAAAGCCAGGCTGCCTTAGAGGAGATGGTGTGGTCCTTTGCTTCTGGTAGACAGAGACACCTGGTCTGAGGGACCTGTGTTTAAAAGGTTTCAAATTATTGCAGAGGCATCTCACCTAAAGTTTAGAAACCTCAAAAAACTTAATAAGTCACAGGGAATCTGTTCATAAAATGGGGGATTATTTTTGAGAAAATGTATCAAAAGGAAAGGGGCAGAAACTTACAATTAGTTGGTAGATCCAATTGCTGAGAAGCAGTTCTCTGATGTCTGCTCTGATGAGGTGAGGGCATCGGTGTGGGAAAATCCCAGTAAGTGTGGAGAAGGCAGATGCTGCTGCTGACTGATACAGGCCAATGAGACCATTTCTCGTGCGCCGGTCCCAAAGGGCAAAAGCCTGGCGTGAAAGGGGGCCCCCAATTTGTTCCTGGAAAAAAGGAGTGGGGAATAAGCTCCTACCAGTCCAGTACCAGTCACCTCCTGGTAACCCTCATTATCACACCCCAGGCCAAAGGGACGGCCCAAACTAGTGTTTCTTATGTGCCTCCCTTGAACGCATGAAGAAACAATGCCCTAAGTATGCTGAGTCCAAATACAATCCCTGATCTGTCCAGTCAATGTAGCCAGAGGGGGATCTAGTTAATTTTGTCAGCTCTGACCTTCTGCAGGAACACAAAGAGTTGATTAAACAGGCCAAGGTAAATGGTAACGTGTGCTGGGGTGGAGAGGCCCTGGAGCAGGGATTTCCCTAGTCAGGAGGGATGTGATTAAGGAGGGTGATGTAATCCCAGGGGAGGAGCTGAAACTCTTGGCCTTGGACAAATTTAGAGCAACGGTTCCTTTACCCCGCATTGAATTAGAAGGGAAGGTTTAGGGGGAACCTTAAATGTTGGGATTCTTAGAAATTTACAAGCTGATGTATTGGTGTGAAATGCCATAATATCACTGCCCACAGTTGTGGATATTGTGACC
Source organism: Chelonia mydas (assembly GCF_015237465.2). Classification (NCBI taxonomy): domain Eukaryota; kingdom Metazoa; phylum Chordata; order Testudines; family Cheloniidae; genus Chelonia; species Chelonia mydas. The sequence goes on along the minus strand of NW_025111275.1, from coordinate 106,574 downwards.
CATGGCAAGAGGGAATATGTTCCAAGGTTCCCAGAGAAATGCAGAGTAGGGAGAGGCAGCTGAGAGGGGAGAAAATAGGGATGTGTCTCCAGGGGACGGGGATGAGGAGTCGCTTCCCTTAGCTGAGAGAGCTCTGAGTGGAAGTTTCAGAGTAACAGCCGTGTTAGTCTGTATTCGCAAAAAGAAAAGGAGTACTTGTGGCACCTTAGAGACTAACCAATTTATTTGAGCATAAGCGTCTGTGAGCTACAGCTCACTTCATCGGATGCATACTGTGGAAAATACAGAAGATGTTTGTTTTTATACACACAAATCATGAAAAAATGGGTGTTTATCACTACAAAAGGTTTTCTCTCTCCCCACCCCACTCTCCTGCTGGTAATAGCTTATGTAAAGTGATCACTCTCCTTACAATGTGTATGATAATCAAGGTGGGCCATTTCCAGCACAAATCCAGGTTTTCTCCCCCCCCCAACACCCCCCTTCCCCCGCAAACAAACCCACTCTCCTATTGGTAATAGCTTATCTAAAGTGATCACTCTCCTTACAATGTGTATGATAATCAAGGTGGGCCATTTTCAGCACAAATCCAGGGTTTAACAAGAATGTCTGAGGAAGGGGGGGGGAGGGGTTAAGAAAACACGGGGAAATAGGCTTGAATAGAGACTGGGAGTGGTAAGTCATTACGCAAGGTAACCTAAGTTAATTGTATCCAATTTGCAAATGAATTCCAATTCAGCAGTCTCTCGCTGGGGTCTGGATTTGAAGATTTTGTGTTGTAATATCGCAACTTTCATGTCTGTAATCACATGACCAGAGAGATTGAAGTGTTCTCCGACTGGTTTATGAATGTTATAATTCTTGACATCTGATTTGTGTCCATTTATTCTTTTACGTAGAGACTGTCCATTTTGACCAATGTACATGGCAGAGGGGCATTGCTGGCACATGATGGCATATATCACATTGGTAGATGTGCAGGTAAACGAGCCTCTGATAGAGTGGCTGATGTGATTAGGCCCTATGATGGTGTCCCCTGAATAGATATGTGGGCACAGTTGGCAACCGGCTTTGTTGCAAGGATAGGTTCCTGGGTTAGTGGTTCTGTTGTGTGGTATGTGGTTGCTGGTGAGTATTCGCTTCAGGTTGGGGGGCTGTCTGTAGGCAAGGACTGGCCTGTCTCCCAAGATTTGTGAGAGTGTTGGGTCATCCTTCAGGATAGGTTGTAGATCCTTGATAATGCGTTGGAGGGGTTTTAGTTGGGGGCTGAAGGTGATGGCTAGTGGCGGAATGTTGGTGGAATGTTTGTGTGGAATGTTGGTGTAGAGGGCTTCTACATCCATAGTAGCCAGGATGGTGTTATCAGGAAGATCACCGATGGATCGTAGTTTCCTCAGGAAGTCAGTGGTGTCTCGAAGGTATCTGGGAGTGCTACTAAAGTAAGTGGAAGTAAAAGCGAAATGGAGTTTGCTGCAGAGCAAAGTGTGGACCACTCACTGGAAAGCAGAAGGGAGGCCAGCCACAGTAATGCCCCAGAGAGAGAGAGAACGGGGGGAGGCGTTTTATAGAAGGGGGAAGGCTTTATACAGGATCCCTGGTTGGAAAAAAATAGAAATCCTGGGGACTCCTACAAACAGTTGATTGTGCCCTCACAGCAGCATGCAGAGTTATGTTACCACCACGATTGTCCTTTTTGCTGGTCACCTGGGAAGAGAGAAGATGTGTGACAGGCTAAAGAAAAATGTTTATTGGCCCAATATGCGAAATGAAGGAAAGGAAGACTGCGGGACGTGTGACCTGTGTGCAAAGCCGAAAAAGCCTGTAGGTCTCCACAAGTCTCCTTTGCATCCTTTCCTGGTGATCAAAGCAGCATGTTCAGGGTCGCTCTAGATATTGGTGGGGGTGGATTGTGCCACCAGGTGTCCAGAAGCAATTGCTCTGTCTAACGTGGAAACTGAAAGCGTTTCTAAGGCGCTCTTCTCCATGTTCAGCAGGGTGGGCTTTCCAAATGAGACTGATCAGAACAGGGGTCAAATTTCATGTCCCAGCTATTGAGTGATTATGGAGGACGTGTGGGGTAAAACAGCTGAAATCTGCCCCTACCACCCAGAAACCAATGATTTAGTTGAGTGGTTCAGTGGGACCCTAAAATCTAGGCTGAGTGCATATGCAACCAAGAAAGCCAGTGCCTGGGATAAGAACCATGAGGAGTCCTGTGGCACCTTAAAGACTAAAAAATTTATTTGGGCATTGGCTTTCATGGGCTGGAACCCACTTCGTCAGATGCATGAAGTGGAAACTTCAGTTTGGCAGGACCAGTGTTAACCAGACAACCAGCGCACATAGGTACAGAAGTGAGCAATCTCTCCTGTGGCCACTAGACGACGCTGCAGCCTCACACTTTCCCATTCTCCAGATTATCTGAAATGTTGATGATCCCCTCTGGCCCAGTCCCAATTAAATCAGATAAATGGGGTTCTGCTGTCCTTGGGAGCGATCATTTGATGCAGGTGATCTGCTGCTAGTGTTACTCCATGGGGAAAAGTACAACATGCAGAACTGATGGGAGGGACCTTCTGCGGTGGTGGAGAGGGGTCACGCTGTTATAAACAGGTTAAAAGTGTATCACAATAGTGAAGCCATGATCAAGATGCTATGCTGTGCAGAGGACTGTAAGCCCCTCTTACTGATCTGATGCCTGAATCCCATAGTGATATCTCACTAGGGAGCACTGAGGTGTGTGAAGAGTTCACCCGAACCGAAAAGACAGAGGTTACGGCTCTGCTGCAGAGTCACTGGCAGGTATTGTCTGGCATCCCCGGCCTGACTCACAAGATGGTCCCTAAGCTTTACACTGGGGGATCACAAGCTGCACCCAGCAGAGCACACCAGGCAACGGATGAAATGCAGCAGCAAGTTCAAAAGGAGATGGCAAGCGTGCTGCACGTGGGATTAAAGAGTCAAATTGTCCCTGGGCTTCTCCAGTTGTTATGGATCCCAAGAAAGATGGAGCCATAAGGATTTGTGTTGGTTACAGAAAACTTAACACTGTCACGGCTCTGGATACATACCCTGTGCCTAGAATTGATGATGTGCTAGACACTTTAGCCAGGGCAAATTTTCTAAGCACCTTGGATTGAACAAAGTGTCAGGCTCTGGTTCCAGGCAGTCAGGCCTGGTGGTTGGAGTGGTAGTCGGGATCGGGCTGAGAGTGGTGCTGAAACGGGGGTTTGGGGACAGACTGTGGGTCAGAACTGAGGTCAGAGTCCATGGAGAAGCCAAATCAGTAGCGTAGTCAGAGTCCAGCTGCAGGTCAAAAGTCAAAGCCGGACTGGAGTCATTCCGGGGTTCTGGGGGTCAGGAGGCAGATGCAGGGATGGAGCGGGTCAGTAGCAGGGCTGGAGCAAGGCCAGAGTAGGGCACGGACAAGGCGAGCACCGGAATGGGCTGGAACAAGGCGGCAACATTGCGAGGCAGCAGGAGGGTTTGTCGCCGGGTGATGCTGTTGCACAGACTAACTTGTAGCTCAGGCAGGGTCAGTGAAATACCTGAGCGCTGGGTCAGTGTCGGAGGGTGAGTCACGGCAGCTGAAAGGGAAGCGCAGAAAAAAATCCACCTTCATAACTGATTCAGGACTTTATGAATGTCAGGTGTTGCCGTTTGAGTTAATTAATGCAGGAGCCACATTTCAGAGGCTTGTTAACCAGTTGTTAATGGGGTAACAGGACTTTGCTAGAGTTTACGTAGATGACGTTGCTCTCTTCAGCAATTCCTGCTGAGATCATAACAATCAGGGCCGGCCCTAGGGGTGGGCGACGTGGTCAGGGGGCACTGTCTGAGTGCCATTAGCTGGCAGGCCTGGGCTTCCAGAATGGGGCTGAGTGTGGGCGGGCCTGGGGCGGGAGTCTCTGCCCAGCCAGGTGGGGAGCGGGCGATGCCATGCGGAGCTGCCACACCTCGGTGGAGCCGTCTCCATGCCCTCCAGGCATCACGAAGGCAGAACCGTGCTCCCGCTCTTGCCATCCCTCCTCCCCTGAGGTCCACACGCCGAGCCAGGCTCTCCCTGCAGCCTCCCATGGAAGCTGATGGCTACTGATGCTGGATGAGCTGCGCCATCGAGGGCGGCCAGTGGGCACTGTCCAGCTTGCTGCTCTTCAGTGCCGGGCTGCTGGGGAACTTGCTTGCCCTCAATGGACCTCACTTCAGTACTGGGCAAATTGGTTGAAACTATCGTAAAGAACAAAATTGTCAGACACATAGATGAACATAATTTGTTGGGAAATACTCAACATGGTTTTGTAAAGGGAAATCGTGCCTCACCAATCTACTAGAATTCTTTGAGGGGGACAACAAGCATGCGGACAAAGGCTATCCAGTGGGTACAGTGTATTTAGATTTTCAGAAAGTCTTTGACAAGGTCCCTCACCAAAGGCTCTTAAGCAAAATAAGCAGTCTTGGGATAAGAGGGAAGGTTCTCTTATGGATTGGTAACTTGTTAAAAGATCGGAAACAAAGGGTAGGAATAAATGGTCAGTTTTCAGAATGGAGAGAGGTAAATAGTGGTGTCCCCCAGGGATCTGTACTTGGCCCAGTCCTATTTAACATATTCATAAATGATCTGGAAAAAGGGGTAAACAGTGAGGTGGCAAAATTTGCAGATGATACAAAACTACTCAAGAGAGTTAAGTCCCAGGCAGACTGCGAAGAACTACAAAAGGGTCTCACAAAACTGGGTGACTGGGCAACAAAATGGCAGATGAAATTTAATGTTGATAAATGCAAAGTAATACACATTGGAAAGCATAATCCTAACTCTACATATACAATGATGGGGTCTAAATTAGCTGTTACCACTCAAGAAAGGGATCTTGGAGTCATTGTGGGTAGTTCTCTGAAATCATCCACTCAATGTGCAGCGGCAGTTAAAAAAGTGAACAGAATGTTGGGAATCATCAAGAAAGAGATAGATAATAAGACAGAAAATATCATATTGCCTCTGTAACCCTTCTGCCAGGCCAAGTTGATAGCAGCAAGGGCTGGGTTCAGTACACAGGGGTTCCCTCTCATCAAAGCAAATACAAAACTGGCTCGAGCCCTGACCCAGTGACCTGGGAAAATCTTACACACCCCCTGGGTGCCTCAAAGAGGCAATAGTTCCCCTCTCGCAAGCACAGAGTCTCGGTGTAGTAGAGAATCTTTAATAACATGAGGTAAACGACATCAGCATTAACTTCGGGAAACACCACAACTAGTGTTCATTAACCAAACCATGAGCAAAGACCCACCCCAGAAAATTGGGCCACATCCTTTCCCTCGGGTTCTTGAGTCCCAGAACCCAAACGTCTCTTGAGTCCAGCAATCCTCAAATCACCCAAAATCCAAAAAGTCCAGCCCCAGAGTTCAAAAGTTCATCTGCATAGTGTTACTCCCCAGTCTGGCTAAAAATGTGCCTGTGTGTGGGGGAAAGAGGTAAGGGGTACCTTACGTGTCCTGAAGCTGACTGCCCCACAGGGCTCTGCTCTGCTACGCTGTCTCACGAACGGCTCTGCTCCACCACGACCGGCTCCGCTCTGCACAGCTCGCCGTCTCACGAACAGCTCTGCTCAGCTCGCCGTCTCACAAACACACCGCTGTCTCACGAACGGCTCCGCTCCACCACGACCGGCTCCACTCTGCACAGCTCGCCGTCCCACGAACAGCTCTGCTCAGCTCGCCGTCTCACGAACGGCTCCGCTCTGCACAGCTCGCCGTCTCACGAACAGCTCTGCTCAGCTCGCCGTCTCACGAACACACCGCTGTCTCACGAACGGCTCCGCTCCACCACGACCGGCTCCACTCTGCACAGCTCGCCGTCCCACGAACAGCTCTGCTCAGCTCGCCGTCTCACGAACGGCTCCACTCTGCACAGCTCGCCGTCTCACGAACAGCTCCGCTCTGCACAGCTCACCTCGCCGTCTCACGAACACTCTGCCAGCCTATCCACGAACAGCACCACTGCATTCTAGGTCTTCCGGCTCCCCACTACTTGACACAGTGCTCAGTGATTTCAGCTCTCAGTAGTGGGGGCCTTAGTGCTGGTGCACCATAAGGCCAAAGTGAATGCAGCACAGTACCTGTAGCAAGACTCTTAATAGACCCAAAATTAGCTCTGACATTCCACAGTGGAGAGAGACAGAGGTGCAATTGGTGCTTCAGGCCCTCACAAAGGGGCCCACACCACCAGGTACTAATACCTGTCTCAAGTCTCTCCCCCTTCACAGAGTTTTGGAACCCATGTCTCTTGCCTAGCGAGTGCTACTCAGTTGATGGTGAGTCCCTCCATCATAACAAAAGGCCAAGTACAGTTCCAAGCACAGTTCCCATAATCAGGGTAATAACAATTTACTCTTCCCTCCCCAATAACAAAGACACTGGGGATCCCACAACAGCCAAAGTGACCATTTGGGCAGTTATGGCCTCATTCTAGGCGGGGTAGGTGTGCCTATGCAAATTGAGATCAGCCCCTGAAGTTCTTTTCCACTACTTGCCATACCTCACCACCAGATGTCAGGGTGGAGCCCATCCTGACTCTGCTTACACCTCTATATACATCCATGGTACACCCACACCTTGAATACTGCGTACAGATGTGGTCGCCCCTTCTCAAAAATGATATATTGGAATTGGAAAAGCTTCAGAAATGGGCAACAAAAATGATCAGGGGTATAGAACGGCTTCCGTGTGAGGAGAGATTAATAAGACTGGGACTTTTTAGCTTGGAAAAGAGACGACTAAGGGGGGATATGATAGAGGTCTATCAAATGAGGAGTGGTATAGAGAAAGTAAATCAGGAAGTCTTATTTACTCCTTCTCATAATACAAGAACAAGGGGCCACCCAATGAAATTAATAGGTAGCAGGTTTAAAACAAACACAAGAAAGTATTTTTTCACGCAACGCACTGTCAACCTCTGGAACTCCTTGCCAGAGGGTGTTGTGAAGGCCAATACTACAATGGGATTCAAAAGGGAGCTAAATAGATTCATGGAAGATAGGTCCATCAATGGCTATTAGCCAGGATGGGCAGGAATGGTGTCCCTAGCCTCTGTTTGCCAGAAGCTGGGATTGGGTGACAGGGCATGGATCACTTGATGGTAACCTGTCTGTTCCTTGCCTTTGGGGCACCTGCCATTGGCCACGGTCAGAGGACAGGATACTGGGCTTGATGGACCTTTGGTCTCACCCAGTATGGCCGTTCTTATGTTCTTATGACCTGCCACCTGCAGGACAGGCTGGGGAGGGGTGAAGAGAGACACACTTGTTGGATTTTAATGCTGTCAATGTTTGCAGAGGGACGGGGAGGAGGAGATAGAGGGATGGGAGGGGAAAAGGGCACGTAGAAGAGGGAATCCAGGGAAGGGAGGGGACACAGGGAAGGGGAAGAGGAAACAGAAGGAGAGGAGGAAGCATGGAGGGGGAGGAGGGAATACAGGTGTGGGGCACGGGGAGGGGGAGCAATAGAGAGTGGGGAAGTTATTTGGGGAAGAGCGGATTGAGGGAGGGGCGATGGGGAGGCTGGGGATAAGGGGTGCAATGAATAGAGCCAGGGGGTGATCCAGAGGCTGCTGCGTTGTTACTGTGCGCATAACTGTGTCCTGTGTCCCTTCCTTTTCCTTGTAGCTGGCGCATGAGCTGAGAGACGTACGTATCTGGGCCTGGGCTGGGATTGTGTCATTAGTGGGGGGATGCAAAGGCAGAATTAGCAGAGGGCCGGGTACACACTGGGGCCCTGCTCACTGCCTCCAGCCCCAGGCTGCCTCCCCTATCTACCTTCCTGTCTCTCTGTCCCAATTCATCACCCCAGCAGAGGGGATCTCCCCTGTAACCATCCCATTGACCCTTCCCCAGAGCAGCCAGCCGGGACCCCGCTCCCACTGATCACCGTGGCAGGACTGCGGGTCGTTGTCACCCCCAGCTGGAGAAGCCCTGGGCTGCAGTGAGACTGGTGGGAGCTCACACCCTGGTAAACACAGTGTCAGCTGAACGAACCTTCACCAGCTGTGCTTCCCCTGCCCTGCCAGAGCCCCGGCCCCTCCAGCAGCCCCACCCCACAATGGACCGCAGGGGGCGGGGGTCTGGAGAGGGGGCGGGGCAGTCAGGGGACAGGGAGTGGGGGGTTGGACGGGTCAGGGGTTCGGGGAGGGGCCTGTAAGGGGGCATGGGTCTGGAGAGGGGGCGGGGTGGGGCAGTCATGGGCAGGGTGTGGGGGGGTTGGATGGGTCGGGGGTTCTGGGGGGGGGCAGTCAGGGGACGGGGAGCAGTTGGATAAGCCTGGGAGTCCCGGGGATCTGTCAGGTGGCGGGGGTGCGAATAGAGTCGGGGCAGTCAGGGGACAGGTAGGGGGTGGGTTCCTAGGGGGGCTGCTAGGGTGGGGGCGGTCTCAGGAGGGGGCAGTCAGGGACAAAGAGAAGGGAGGCTTAGATAGAGGGTTGGGTGCCGGGGGGGGGCTGTTAGGGGCAGGGGTCCCGGGAGGGGGCGATCAGGGGACAAGGAGCAGGGAGGGGGTTGGATGGGTTGGGGGTTCTGTGGGGGGGAGTCAGGGGGCAGGAAGTGGGAGGGAGTGGCTAGGGGGCAGAACTACCTCCCCTTCTTCCCCCCCGCCAGGTGGAGTGTCCTCTTTTTTGAAAGGTCAAATATGGTAACCCTAGACACAGGGAAAGGGAAGAGGAAGCAGAAGGAGAGGAGGAAGCATACAGGGGGAGGAGGGTATATGGCGGGGGGGGCATGGGGAGGGGAAGCCGGGAATTGAGGGAGGGGAGGGGCCATGGGGAGGAGGAAATGGAGGGAGGAGGGCATGGGAGCAGAGAGGAGGGAGGGGAGAGGGTCACAGAGGGGCAAGAGAGAATAGAGGGGCAAGCGGGCACAGGGAGGGGGAGCAGGCGATAGAGGGAGGGGAGGGTGCAGGGGGAGGAGGAGGAGGGAATAAGGAGAGAGGAGGGCGATGAGGAAATAGGTGTCAGGGAGAGAGCTCAGGGAGAGGGAGGAGGGATAGAGGGAGGGGGGTGTTGTGCGGGAGCGGAAGGAAGGAATAGAGTGAGAGGGGGGCACAGGGGCAGAGGTTGGAAGGAAAGCAGGATGGGAGGGGTCACAGAGAGAGGAAGGAGATAATACAGAAAGGGGAGAGGTCATGGAGTTAAGGAAGAAAAGGAGGGAGCGGGAGCATCATGGAGGGGGCAGGAGGCATCCCAGGAACGGGAGGGGGCACAGGGAGAGGGCGGAAGGAACGGAGGAAGAGAAGGGGGCACAGAGGGTCAGGAGGAAATAGGGAGCGGGGAAGTTATTTGGGGAAGAGCAGATGGAGGGAGGGTCAGTGGGGAGGCTGGGGAGAAGAGGTGCAATGAATAGAGACAGAGGGTGATCTAGAGTCTGTTGTGTTGTTGCAGTTGTTACTGTGCGCATAACTGTCCCCTTTGTCCCTTCTTTTGCCTTGTAGGGACTATCTTCATCCAAAGGGATGCTAGTGGTACATAGCTGGGCCTTGGGCTGGGATTGTGTCATTTGCGGAGGGATGCGCAGGCAGAATTAGGAGACGGCTGGGTACACGCTGGGGTCCTGCTAATTCCCTCCAGCCCCAGACTGGCTCCTGTGTCTACCTTCTGTCTCTCTATCCCCAGGGGTGCCATTTTTTTGGGGGGGGGGGGTTCCTGCTCCACCTCTCCCACTCCCCCCCTCCAACTTTTGTGCAGGAGGTGTTCTCCCAGGTGGAGCTCTTAACTGCAGCCCAGCATTCCTGTGGAGTGTGGATTGTGGGGAGGAGAAGTGCTGCTTCCAGCTTGTGCCCCTATTCCAGTGTTCGGTTTACAGACAGAGGCAGGGTGATTAAGATGAGAAGGGGCTGGTAATAAAATGAAGGACCTGGATGTCCTTAGATGAGCCTGTAAAACAGGAATCCCTCTGCAAGGGTTGGGGGTGTTGAAGAGAGAACACAGGGGACACAGCAGAAATACAGCCAAGCCCTCTGAGCCAAGGTTACAGTCAGAAAAGAGGGAGATTTGAGGGGCTTAGGTGAAAAGAAGGATCCAAACCCAAGGGAAGGAATAGCAGCAGTGGTACTGTGAGGTTCCCACTCTACCTGTGGTACTTTTGTAGCCCCATCACCGTAGTATCTGAGCGCCTCACAAGGTCTAACCTATTTCTCCTCACAGCCCCTCGCTGAGGTAGAGCAGGGCTGTTATCCCACTTGTACAGCTGGGGCACTGAGGGACACACAGACTAAAGGCCAGATTTCAAAGGTATCTTTGCACCTAGTGGGATTTTCAAAAGTGTCTAGAAGGGTTGGTGCTTTGTAAACCCCACTAGATGCCGAGCTGCATCTTTGGGTGCCTAAAAATCTTTGAAACTCTGTCCCTAAGGCACTGGCTGGTCATACAGGAAGTCCATGGGAAGTACTCCAGGAAGTTTGGGGAGGGATAGCTCAGTGGTTTGAGCATTGGCCTGCTAAACCCAGGGTTGTGAGTTCAATCCTTGAGGGGGCCATTTGGGATCTGGGGCAAAAATTGGGGTTTGGTCCTGCTTTGAGCAGGGGGTTGGACTAGATGACCTCCTGAGGTATTCTATGATTTCTATGATACAATCCAAGTCTCTCAGGGCAAGTTCCCTATCCACTGGCTCAACCTATCTCTCTGCTAGATGGGAGCATAGGTGCCGACTTCGACTTCCGCTCTACCCGGGAGGTGCTCGACCACTCCTTCGCCCCAGGACCCACCCGCACTCCACCCCTTCCCCCAAACCCCCATCGCTACCCACCTGTTCCTGCCCCTGGCTCTCCCCACACTCCACCGCTTCCCCCAAAGCCCAACCCGACCCACATCTTCCACCCCTGCTCCACCTTCACCCCACCTCTTCCCTGCCTCTTTCCAACCTCTCCCCGGCGCAAGACCCGTCCCCGCTCCTCCCCCTCCCTCCCAGCGCCTCCTGCATGCTGCAGAAGAGCTGATCCATGGCAGGTGGGAGGGAGGGGGACGAGTTGATCAGTCATCATAGGAGATTTTTAGGAGCAGGTTAGACAAACACCTGTCAGGGATGGTCTAGATAATACTTAATCCTGCCATGAGTTCAGGGGACTGGACTAGATGCCCTCTCAAGGTCCCTTCCAGTCCTACAATTCTGTGATTCTATGATTATTGTTGTTGGGCTTTTTATTATTATTTTCTCTGGAGTCTGGACCTTGACTATACTTGACCAAGAAATTTGGACCTTGACAAAAAATAATTGCCTACCCTTGGTGTGGGGCATACAGCCAGGTACATACCCGCACCCTTCAGGCATGGCTTTACTCGACTGGCCTAAGCTGTGTCTTACCATCTACACTGCTGTTTATACCTCTGCTTGGTGGTCGACATGCATATGTACTCTGCATGCCGCTGAAAGCATCTTGTAGTGTAGACGTACCCCTAGAGTAAAGCCAGCACGGGTATGCCTGCCCATACAAGAACCACAGCTTTCACTGGTGGTGTAGACGTACCCAGAGAGAGAGAGAGAGCAAAGAAGGAGCTCAGAGAACTGGGACATGGCAAAGCCCAGGCTTCCACCAATGCAAATTCTGTGCTAAGCTTACCTCCCCCATGCTAACATAAACACTTCCAGATGCTGTACGCCAATTGTCTGTTCCAGCTACCTGGTTTTGAAAAGGGCTGCTTGATGTCACTGACAAACATACTGAAATGCTTGGTGCCCAGAGAAGGTACCGTCCCCCTCAGGAGTCTGACGTTAGTTGGACTTGCTGCAGAGAGCCACAGGAACAAAGAGATGTTGCTGGAGCCCAAAGGCTTCGTCTTGGAGCTGTTGAGAACGTGTGGCCAGCTCCTGTGGTAACATGTGACCCGTGGGGGTCTGGCGCACTAAAGGGGTAGTCCAAGGAGACTGTTTAAACTAAAGGCTGGGGCATAGCCTAGACTTTGTGATGGGGTGAAGAGGAGGGAAGCATATGTGACTGGGAGTGGGAGAGGAGAGAAAGGGAGGGGACCTGTGTGTGTGAGGAGTTTGATGGGGAGGGGACATTTGGGTGAGCGACATGGAACCTGTGTGTGTATGCATGTGAGAGAAGGGTCTGAGGGAGAGGGGTGAGCAGGAGGGGTAAAATGGTGGAGAGATGGAAGCCGGTGTGTTTGAGAGGGTGTGAGGAGGAGGGGAGTGTGTGTGAGGCTGTGGAGAGTGTGTGAGTTGGTGCTGATGGTGAGGAGAGTGTGTGTGTGAGAGAGAGCAGGGGAAGGGGAGAATGGGTGTTTGAGGGGTAAGGGGAAAGGGAGTGTGTGCTTTTATGGAAGGGAGTGTTGAGTGTGTTTGTGAGCGGAGGGAGGGGGAGAGCAGTGGGGAGGATTTGTGTGTGAGTGAAGGGGCTTTTATTCTATTGGCTTCTCCTTGTCTGGGCTGTTGAAGTGACCTCATTGCAGGAAACTGAGGCAGGTAGCACCAATACACCACGATGGGGTGCTCAGGAGGTGATGGTGCCCCCTCCTACGAACTCCATCCCCCCAGACCTGCCTGGGGGTGCTGCATGCAGGACCAGGAGAGAAGTAGGGGGTCCTTTGACTGGAAACAGAGGCTGAGGGATTATCAATAGGAGCTGGGGCCTGCTGGTGAGGGACAGAGAAAGGTCTATCTATTAACTGAGAACGTGCCCAGATGACTGTGAATTAGTAGCTAGAGTGGGCGTCCGTGGGCTCTTTGCTTGAGGCACAAGGGGCCATTGAGGAGCGACAGGGGCCTGTTCACCCTGAGGGGGTGCCGGACTGTATTCTTTGGAAGTAGAAACTTGTGTCCACCAGTGAGAGGGACACGTGACTGTCGCCCATTAGTGGAGGTGGAAGCCCTGCTTCAAGAGCAGGTGCTGTGACATGGGGCTTAGAGAAAGGAGGGGCAAAGTGGGGATGAGCCCCTGCTGGCTGGGGACATGAAGAAGAGGGTCACTCAGCAAGTGGCAGGAGCAAATGCTGAGATCCTGAAGAGAGGCTGACAGACCCTGGGGGCGGAGAGAGGGGGGGCAGAGTTACTGCTCAGTGCACTACATTAGACCTGCCTTTTCTTTTCTCCTTGGATCCTGCTGGTCCGATTAGTTTTCATTTCTCTCCCCGATTCAATGCAGAGCTGGGAGATTTGGTTTTCCAGATGTATTTTTGCTTCTCTAAATTTCCCAATTCAGTCTGAAGTTCTTCTACCTGATCTTGGGGGAGGATACAGGGGGGAATAGAAGGAGTGGGCTTGGCAGTGGGAGGTGGAGGAGGAAATAGAGGGCGTGGAGGGGGTAAGGGTACAGGAAGGAGGAAATACAGGGAGGGGAGAGGACAGGGCAGGGAGAGGAGGGAATAAAGGGAGAGAAGGATGCAAGAGTAGGTATAGGCAGGAATGGAGGGAGGGGAGGGGGCACAGAGAGGGGCAGGAGGAAATAGAGAGAGGGGAAAGGATTTCGGGAGGGGAGGAGGGAACGGAGGGAGGTTCGATGCGGAGTTTGGGGTGAAGGGGTGCAAAGAATAGAGGCAGGGGGTGATCCAGAAGCTGCTGTGTTGTTGCAGTTGTTACTGTGGGCATAACTGTCCCGTGTCCCTTCTTTTGCCTTGTAGAACGAGGGGGGATCATATGCTCAGTTCTCATTAAAGATACGTAGCTGGGTCTGGGCTGGGATTGTGTCATTAGCGGGGGGATGCGCAGGCAGAATTAGGAGGGGCCGGGTACAGGCTGGGGCCCTGCTTGTTGTCTCCAGCCCCAGGCTGGCTCCTGTATCTACCTTCCTGTCTCTGTTCCTACTCACCACCGCAGGAGACAGGATCGCCCCTATAACTGTCCCACTGACCCTTCCCCAGACCAACCAGCCAGGACCCCTTTCCCACTGATCACTGTGGTCGGACTGGGAGTCGTGACCCCCACCTGGAGAAGCCCTCGGCTGCAGTGAGCCTCGTAGGAGCTGACACCCCTGGTACTAATAGGGTGACCAGATGGCAAGAGTGAAATATCAGGACACACTGGGTGAGCCAGCGGGGAGGGGGGAGGGAAGAGACAGGCACAGGTGCACAGAGGCACACTGGTCCGCCTGGCCCTGTGCTACCAGCCTGCCCCTTTCTGTTGGGGGTGGGCCCATGCTGCACCACACAGCTACCCTGCCCAGCACCCCCTGGATCCACTATGCCCAGAGCCCCCCTACAACCGTTCCACAACAAATGCACAGTGCTGAGCACACACACCCCCCGCCCAGCACCCCGCTGCCCACAGCCCCACCACAGCGGCCCAGCACCCCACACAGAACCCCCCACTCGCTAGTTTCGCAATACACACAGATTTCCCCTTCCTTCCTCCCAGTGCCCTTCCCCACAGCCCCACCACCACAACGACACAATGCCCCACACAGACCCCCACTGCCCAGTGCCCTGGCACACACAGATCTCCCCCACTTCCCAGCACCCCCCCAACAGGCCCCTACTGTCTAGCACCCCAAAACACACAAACCTCCCCCACTGCCCAGCGCCGTCCACACACCTCCCAGACACTCACCATCACAGCCTGCCCCCTTCCCTGGCCGCACTCACCAGCCCTGCTGGGAGGTCTCTGGCTTCTCGGGTGAGAGCGGCCAGGGGAGTCTCCACACGTGCGAGCTCCGTGGCTCTCATTGGCCGGGAAAAGCGCCCATGGGAGCTGCCGGAGCCGCGGAGCGGGGCTTGCAGGTGCTGGCAGGACACAGAGCCTCCCCCGAGAGGGACCTGCCAAGGGGTGAGGTGGGGAGTCCTGTCGGTGCTGACCTGGGGCGGCTCCCGTCCCGGGAAGCATCTGGCAGGCAGGTCCCTCTGGCTCCTAGGGTCCCGGGTCGGGTCGGGTGGGGCCGCAGGGCTCTGTGCCCACTCCCAGCGCCTGCAAGCCCCGTCCCTGCAGCATCCCTGCCGGCGGGCGGGCGCCGGGAGCTGCCCCAGGGAGCAGTGGCGGCGCACCTGCGGTGCAGACGGTCCCGATATCGGGATAAAGGGCGTCTGGACCGATGCAAGGTCAGGACGCGGGACAAGTCCCCGAAAATCAGGATGTCTGGTCACCCTGGGTACTAAACACATTGTCAGAGTCTCAGAATGACCCTTTGCCTGCGGTGCTTTCCCCTGCCCTGTCAGAGCCCAGGCCCCTCCACCTTCCAGCACCCCCACCCGACCTGGACTTGGTGCCCACAAGACAGGCTGGGGAGGGGTGAAGGGAGATGGATTTGTTGTATTGTAATGCTATCAGTGTTTGCACAGGGAGTGGGAGAAGGGGACAGAGGGTGGGGAGGGGGCATAGAAGTAGGGAGCAGATGATATGGGGAGAGGTGGGGATGCCAAAGAGGGAGGAGGGAATAATGGGAAGGGAGGGGAAGGATGGAGGAGAAGGGAATGGAGGTCAATTTGACGGGGACAGTGGTGGATTCACGCACGGGTCCACAGGCCGCAGGCCCAGGCCTCCGGCCAATTTGGGGGCCCCTGCAGGAGCCCTGGAATCTGTGTAGAAGTGTGGGGTGGGGCACCAGCACCAGATGAGTGGCCCACTCCTCGCTCTTCCTCTTCCCCCTGGGGCCCCAGGCCAGGACAGAAGTCAGAGCTGGGCTGTGGTAAGAGCTGCCCAGGGAGCCGGGGCCACTGTGCGGTGCCCCGGACCATGTCCTTGCCCTCCAGGTCACGCCACCCAGGGCAGGTGGAGGGTCCAGGGCTTCCCACAGCAGCCCAAGCTCCCTGAGTGGCCCTTCCCACGGCCCAGCTGTGCCTTCCGGGGCTGGGGGCAGGGTCTTGGGGGAAGAGGAGGAGTAGAGGGTGGGGCCCTCTGGTGAGGAGGGGCTAAGGCATATCACAGCCCCCCACTAGGAACCCCTGGCCCAAAGGGACGTCCCAAACTAGTGTTTCTTATGTGCCTCCTTTGAACACATGAAGAAACAATGCCCGAAGTATGGTGAGTCCAAATACAATCCCTGATCCGTCCAGTCAATGTAGCCAGAGGGGGATCTAGTTAATTTTGTCAGCTCTGACCTCCTGCAGGAACACAAATAGTTGATTAAACAGGCCAAGGTAAATAGTAACGTGTGCTGGGGTGGAGAGGCCCTGGAGCATGGATTTCCCTAGTCAGGAGGGATGTGATTAAGGAGGGTGATGTAATCCCAGGGGAGGAGGTAAAACTCTTGGCCTTGGGGAAATTTAGAACTACGGTTCCTTTACCCTGCATTGAATTAGAAGGGAAGGTTTAGGGGGTACCCTGGTCTGGGATTGTGTCATTAGCAGGGGCATGCGAAGGCAGAATTAGGAGAGTGCCGGGTACACATTGGGGCCCTGCTCATTGCCTCTAGCCTCAGGCTGGCTCCCATATCCACCTTCCTATCTCTCTGTCCCTACTCATCACCCCAGCAGAGGGGATCTCCTCTATAACCATCCCACCAACCATTCCCCAGAGCTGCCTGTGGAAGAGGGATTACAGGGAAGAGAAGGGACACAGGGAAAGGGAAGAGGAAACAGAAGGAGAGGAGGAAGCATAGAGTGGGGAGGAGGGAATACAGGTGGGGGTCACGGGGAGGGAGAGCAGGGAATAGAAGGAGGCGGGGCCTAGGACGGGGCAGGAGGGAATAGAGGGAGGGGAAGGGACACGGGAAGGCGGAGGAGGGATGAAGGTGGAGGAAGGGTCATGGGGAGGAGGAGGAGGGAATAGAGGGAAGGGAGGGGACACGGGAAGGGGGAGGAGGGATGAGGGTGGAGGAGGGGGCATGGGGAGAGGGAGGAGGGAATAGAGGGAAGGCTCATGGGGAGACTGGGGAGAAGGATTACAATGAATAGAGATGGGGGGCGCATTTGGAGGCTGCTGTGTTGTTTCCATTGTTACTGTGGGTGTGATTGTGTCCTGTGTCCCTTCTTTTGCCTTGTAGGGAGCAGCAGCAGCCCGTGCCGTGGCAGCGGTAAGTAGCTGGGCCTGGGCTGGGATTGTGTCATTAGAAGGGGGATGCGAAGGCAGAATTAGGAGAGGCCGGGTACACGCTGGGGCCCTGCTCATTGCCTCCAGCCCCAGGCTGGCTCCCCTCTCTACCTCCTGAAAAAAACAACAAGGAGTCCGGTGGCATCTTAAAGACTAACAGGTTTATTTGGGCATAAGCTTTCGTGGGTTACAGACCCACTTCTTCAGATGCATGGAGTGAAAATTACAGATACAGGCATAAATATCCTGGCACATGAAGAGAAGGGAGTTACCTTACAAGTGGAGAACCAGTGCTGAGAAGGCCAATTCAAACAAGGTGACTATCTACCTCCTGTCTCTCTAACCCCAAAGTGCCACTGGGGGGTGGGGGGAGCTCCTGCTGTCTCCCCCGCTTCTGACTTTTGTCCGGGAGGTGTTCTCCCAGGTGGAGCTCTTAACTGCAGCCCAGCATTCGTGTGGAGTGTGGATTGTGGAGAGGAGAGGTGCTGCTTCCAGCTTGTGCCCCTGGGGCAGGGAACCAGTGATCGGTTTACAGACAGAGGCAGGGTGATTAAGATGAGAAGGGGCTGGTAATAAAATGAAGGACCTGGATGTCCTTAGATAAGCCTGTAAAACAGGAATCCCTCCGCAAGGGTTGTGGGAGGGAGGTGTGGGGGCGGGGGAGTGTTGAAGGGAGAACACAGGGGACTCAGAAGAAATACAGCCAAGCCCTTTGAGCCAAGGTTACAGTCAGAAAAGAGGGAGATTTGAGGGGCTTAGGTGAAAAGAAGGATCCAAAACCAAGGGAAGGAATAGCAGCAGTGGTACTGTGAGGTTCCCACTCTACCTGTGATATGTATGTGGCCCCATCACCACACTATATTAGCGCCTCACAGGGTCTAAACTATTGCTCTTCACATCCCCTCAATGAGGTAGAGCAGGGCTGTTATAGCCATTGTACAGATGGGGCACTGAGGGACACATGGACTAAAGGACAGAACAGAACAAGGTAGCAGTGGGGGAGGTCTAGGTTGGATAGTAGGAAAAGCTATTTCCCGAGGAGGGTGGTGAAGCACTGGAAGGGGTTACCTAGGGAGGGGGTGGAATCTCCATCCTTGGAGGTCTTTGAGGCCCAGCTTGACAGAGCCCTGGCTGGGATGATTTAGTTGGGGTTGGTCCTGCTTTGAGCAGGGGGTTGGACTCGGTGACCTCCTGAGGTCCCTTCCAACCCTAATCTTCTCTGATTCTAAAGGCCAGATGTTCAAAGGTATTTCTGCACCTGGCAGGATTTTCAGAAGTGCCGAGAAGGACACTCAAAGGAAGGGGCCTGGTAGGTCTGGGGACAGAGTTTCAGAAACTGTGGAAAAGTCAGCGGATGCTGCTGACTGACACATGCAAGCAAGACCATTTATAGTGTGCAGGTCCCAAAGGGGAGGGCAAAAGCCTGGCATTAAAGGGGGGGCCCAGTTTGTTCCTGGGAAAGGGAGGGGGACTAAGCACCCACCACCCCAATGCCAGTCACCTCCTGGTAACCCTAATTATCAGGCCCGAGCCCCAAGGGACAGCCCAAAAGAGTGTTTCTTACATGCATCCTGTGAACACACGAAGAAACAATATCCTAAGTACGGTGAGTCCAAATACAATCCCTGATCCGTCCAGGTGAATGTAGCTACTCTCGAGTCAGAGACTTCAGTGGTGCGGGAGGGGTGCTAGTGAATTTTGTCAGCTAGAGGGAGACAAAGAGTTGATTAAACAGGCCAAGGTAAATGGTAACGCGTGCTGGGATGGAGAGACACTGGAGCATGGATTTCTCTAGTCAGGAGGGATGTGATTAAGGAGGGTGATGTAATTCCATGGGAGAAGGTGACACTCCT
This sequence comes from Chelonia mydas, assembly GCF_015237465.2. NCBI lineage: Eukaryota > Metazoa > Chordata > Testudines > Cheloniidae > Chelonia > Chelonia mydas. Next base: position 87,784 of record NW_025111275.1, on the reverse strand, counting down.
GGTGTTGGGCAATTTAGAAACACGACTTCTTTAGCCTGCCTTGAATATCAGAGGAAGGTTTTGGGGGGTACCTTAAATGTGGGGGCTCTTAAGAATTGACCAGCTGATGTATTAGTGGGAAATGCCATAATATCACTGTCCAAAGCTGTGAGTATTATGACCCATGGCAAGAGGGAATATGTCCCAAAGCTCCCAGAGATAAACCCAGAGGAGGGAGAGGGAGCTAAGAGGGGAGAAGAGACCCCTTCACCCTTATCAGCAAAAAGTAGCGATATGTTTCCAGGGGAGGGGGGTGAGGAGTCACTCCCCTTACCTGAGAGAACTCTCGGTTCAAGCAAAAGCCAAATGGAATTTCCTGCAGAGCACAGTGCGATCCCTCACTGGAAAGCAGAAGGGAGGTCAGCCCCAGTAATGCCCCAGAGAAAGAGAACAGTGGGAGGCTCTTTACAGAAGAAGGAAGGATTTACAGGGAATCCCCAATTGGGAAAAACAGAAGTTCTCTGGCACTGTGTCGGAAGCTAGTTTTAAATACGCCATCGCTTCCTTTGAGTGTCCACTCACTGCCCATATTCCCTGAAAGGGGGACCAATCCCTCCCCCCTTATCAGCTTTGTCAGGTTTTATCTGGGGTTACTCTCCTTCCTGCTGTCTGGTCGAGGCACACTCCAATTTGCATTTGTGATGGCTCCCTGTCAGATTTTACCCCTGCCCATTTCCCTCTGCAGGGAAGAGGGCGGCCATCACCCCTGTATCCCCAGCTAAATGTATATACAAGACTTACACAATCAGGTGCGGACTACACATCACTACATGCAATTAATACAAAAAGCAATCCAATGATTAGTAAGGGCCACATCTGCATCGGTGACAAGAACCAATTTTCCAATCATTAGGAATGTCACAGGGTCATATTCTCTTTAGGTTTCTGGTTTAGTCACCATATATGAGATTTTTTAATTAAACCGGACAATTCCCAGACAGACGGGCAAACAAACACACACCCCTTATTGTGGAATTAAGCCTGAGGGGACATAGCAATAATTCAGAGTAGACTACAGCAGTGGCTCTCAACCTTTCCAGACTACGATAGCCCTTTCAGGAGTCTGATTTGTCTTGTGTACCTCCAGGTTTACCGCACTTAAAACCTACTTGCTTACACAATCAGACAAACATACAAAAGTGTCAGAGCACAGGATTACTGACAAATTGTTGACTTCCTCATTTTTACCAATAATTATAAAATAAATTGATTAGAATATAAATATTGTACTTACATTTCAGTGTATAGGATATAGAGCCGTATAAAGAAGTCATTGTCTGTATGAAATTTTAATTTGTACTGACTTTGCTAGTGCTTCTTATGTAGCCTGTTGTAAAACTAGGCAAATATCTTAGAGCAGTTGATGTACCCCGTGGAAGACCTCTGGTTCCCCAGGAGTTTTAGGCCAGATCTATTCTAAAAAATAAAGTTGAGCCTGTTACATAGATCAGGGGCATGAAAAATCCACCCCCCTGAGTGATGTCGTTAAACCGACATACCCCCGACTGCCTCTCAGAGAGGTGGATTAACCACAGTGACAGGAGAACCCCTGTAGTGAGTGGCTACACTGAAGTACTACAACGGTGCCCCTGCTGGTTTAAGTGTAGACGTAGCTAAACCCAATAAATTCACAGTCCAAGTTGCACTTAGCACAACCAGAACACGGTAAGGTCTGGAATGCACAGCCAGGGCCTGCAGAACAGATGGAAGGGGGGGGGGGGCGACGTGTGTGAGAGGGAGGACGGGGGAGGAGGAGTAGGAGGCATTATCCAGATGATCGGTATTTTTTCCGACACGGCTATTCCTGTCCTAGTACAGACATCGCTAGCGCCTGGATTGTCCATATACGCATGTCTTGCCCCAGTTAAGTTCTTGCCTTACATTTCTGTGAGGCTGGAGAGAGGAAGAGTATTGTTCAATGACTAGTGAGTGCTGAGCAGGGGGAGCGGGTGGGGCTACAGCGGGGGAGGAGGGACAGAAAGACAGGTAGAAGTGGGAGGGAAGCCTGTGTGTGAAGGGAGGTGAAGGGGGAGGGGAGGATATTTGTACTGGGGAGGGGATCGTGTGTGTGAGGGCATGAGTGGAGGGAGCACATGGGGCATCAGTGGGAGAGGAGTCCGTGTTTGAGGGATGTGAGGGGGAGGGGAGTGGGAAGGGAGGGGTATGGAGCACCTTTGTTCTTGATTGGGGGAAAGGGGGTCTGAGGATGGGTGGCATGGTGGGGAGTGCTTGTGTTTAGAGGGGTGTGATAGGGTCATGAGCGAGAGTTTGGGGGGGTGGGAGTGTTGGAAGCATGGGAGTGGGAGAGAGATGATGTAGTTATTCTGTGATTTCCCACCCCCTCTCCTCCTCATGAGGGCAACACTGGTCATTAAGGGCTTCTGTGATCCGTTCCTATCTGGTACTGAAGGACACATGTCCCATTCCTGGCAGTCTATTTCCCTTCTGTTAGGCGTTTCTCAGGGCTTGAACTGTAGATCTGGTTTCTTGCTGACGGGAAGGGAGGCCTGTTTGGGTGAACTCCCCCAGGTTAGTGTAGACAGAATCTTCCTACACATTCGACAGGGGGAAAACTAGGATTCCAGCTGTATCCTCATCACCTTGCCTCTCTTTCCTCTTCTGGAGGTGCGGGTTGGCTGGGTGATCCTGGCCTGTACCCAGGGATGACAATTCCATTCTATGTCTCCTGACATCCCCACTGGGCATAGGATCAGGTTTTGTTTTCCCAGTGAGGCCTTTTCCGTGCCTGGAGATGTTATTTCATTTACTCACAGGACGAGGGCTCAGCAGTTTGGGCAGCTGTGACTTGCCAGTCACCTGGGGGAGTGTTGCTGAGCATTGAGAAGGGAAAAGAAGGCTCACACCAGCTTAGGTCTTGAGAAGAGGGGGCTGCCCTGGAGTAGTCTCTTCATGTGGCCCTGCTGACCCAAGAAGCCTGATTCGCAAGACATTGTTTTATTGCTGTGCTGAGTTCCCCTCAGTGTGGGGGTTTGGTACATCAGCCACCTCTTGTGCGCTCTCTGGGAAAATTCCTCTTTGAGTTATTATCTGGACCGTGGCCCCACTGTTTCGGAGGTGTCCTTCCTCTCTCATAATGGGGATGCCGATAGTGACCATTGTGTTCCCTTCAAAGAGACCTATCCCCATAGGCTTTATGTTTACCCAGAATATCACAGCTGGGCTCCCCTTTCCCCTCTCTGTTTGTTTCTCCCTTGTTGAGGGGCTGTCGTAGTGCCTCAGTGGGTCACAACTGAGAATACCAGCTTCTGGACAAACTGCTGAGAAATGCGACAGACTCACCACGAACTGGTGGTTATTCTTCCGTAAGATATTCCAAACCAGTAACATAAGTAAACTTTGGTCTCACCACACGGGCTAACAAGAAGTCAGAAATGCAGCCTCCTTGGGTATTCCAATCCTTGTTTCACCACCCAGACACCGACTTTATGATGAGTAGTTATTTAAAACCAGTTTCATCAAACAAAGGGTTCTTCTGATCCCAAAGGACCACCCACGTGCCCAGGTCAATATACAACACAGATCTTACCCAATAATCACACCATTGCCAATCCTTTAGTATCTAACATCTAAAGGCTTATTTATGAGAGAAAAGAATAAGGAGAGATTTAAAATGGTGAAAGGAATCCAATCCATGCTGTAACAGTCCTCACTTGGGGACTGTGGCCTAGTGGTCACAGCTGCAATCCCTGAGTGCCAAGGGGGCTGTGCGGAGGGGATCCCAGGCCTTCCCACTCCACCAGGCTCTGACCCAGGGCCCTTTGAGCTACCAGTAGCCTGGCAACCCAGGCTGCTTAAAGCTGTCCTCCCTGGGCCTCTTCCTCTCATCCAACTGCCTCATGTCAGCTTATTCCAAGGCTTCCCCTGGTGGAGAAACCCAAACCACACTAATAAGAGGGGGTTTCCACCAGTGTCCACAGGATACTTCCCTCTCTGGGGTAGGTCCTCCCTTTCCTCAGTCAGGGCCCCTTTGGGCAGCGGTGTCAGAGTTTTTAGGCTTCTTGCTGCGCAGCTGGAGCTCTGAGCTACAGGTCTGCTCACCTCCAGCTCTGCCACCCAAATGAGCGAATTCCCTGCCTTTTAATTCCTCCAGCAGATGAAACATTTGCTGTGGGTGTGGCAGGGCGGGGCTGCCTGATACCAAAATAATCCCTTAACCCTTGTTGCATAGTGTGGGGTATGTACATCCCATCACACATACACTCATTGTAAAGTTCTCTTATCAGGGTTGCAGCAGCAATGGAATAAACTGCTGGCTTTGATGACTTCCGAAAGATTGGAAGGTCCTCAATCCATTGGTTGTAACGCTCCTTTTATTATAAGTCCGTAGTCACGAGGTCAGAGCAGGAAAGAGGCAAAATGGAGATGCTTCCAGGGCCTTTTATACTTTCCCTCATGTGGCAGTGCTCTCAGCCTTAGTCTGTGGAAAAGTACAGGCACAAGATGGAGTTCAGAGTCACATAAGCTGGCCACATGCCCTTGCATGCTTCCGTGAGTCATAGCAGAAGCCATTACCCTTACTCGAGCTAAAACGTCCACAGGAAAGTCTATCAGGTGGGGATAAGCTGCTTCTATGGCCCACTGTGTTTCTTAATGGACTGTCTGCTTAAATGGTCCATCCACAATGTGCTGGCTAGACTGGATGTAAACTACCTTGTAGGTGTTACCACAGGAGCAAACACATTTGAAATACAGGTGCATAGTCAATATTCATAACTTCAGCTACAACAATACTTCAGGCCTACAGGGAGGGTAATCATATTCAGCAAATCGAAACTTTTCCAGTGACACGGTATATGACATACTTTGTATAAGATTTGTTGCAATTCTATGGCAGAGGTAGCAACAAAGACATACATTCCCTGAAGACTAACTTTTAATCAGTATCATCACAGGGGCATACAAAATTCTTTGCCCTTCCACTGGTTGTTCAGGCTGAGTTGATGATTGTGTTTGTCCATGTCACTCAGCAGTTAGTGTACAGGGAACCCCTAGAAAGGGGTGTATCTGCTGAGAGCTGCGTGGGGGCAGCTGCCTGCAGGCCCAGGCGAGAAGTAGGAGTCCCTAGATTGGAAGCACAGGCTGAAGAATTAGGAAGAGGCGCTGGGGCCTCCTGGTGAGGGACAGAGACTGATACATCTGTTGACTGAGAGCCTGCACCAATAACCATGGATTAGTAGCCAGAGTGGAAGTGTAGGGGAGAATTTCCTGGTGCAAGTGCTGGAGGAACCAACTAGGGCAGAGCTCTTCTTGACCTGCTGCTCACAAACCGGGAAGAATTAGTAGGGGAAGCAAAAGTGGATGGGAACCAGGGAGGCAGTGACCATGAGATGGTCGAGTTCAGGATCCTGACACAAGGAAGAAAGGAAAGCAGCAGAATACGGACCCTGGACTTCAGAAAAGCAGACTTTGACTCCCTCAGAGAACTGATGGGCAGGATCCCCTGGGAGAATAACATGAGTGGGAAAGGAGTCCAGGAGTGCTGGCTGTATTTTAAAGAATCCTTATTGAGGTTACAGGGACAAACCATCCCGATGTGTCAAAAGAATAGTAAATATTGCAGGCGACCAGCTTGGCTTAACAGTGAAATCCTTGCTGATCTTAAACACAAAAAAGAAGCGTACAAGAAGTGGAAGATTGGAGAAATGACCAGGGAAGAGTATAAAAATATTGCTCGGGCATGCAGGAGTGAAATCAGGAATGCGAAATCACACCTGGAGTTGCAGCTAGCAAGAGATGTTAAGAGTAACAAGAAGGATTTCTTCAAGTATGTGAGCAACAAGGAGAAAGTCAAGGAAAGTGTGGGCCCCTTACTGAATGAGGGAGGCAACCTAGTGACAGAGGATGTGGAAAAAGCTAATGTACTCAATGCTTTTTTTGCCTCTGTCTTCACGAACAAGGTCAGCTCCCAGACTACTGCACTGGGCAGCACAGCATGGGGAGGAGGTGACCAGCCCTCTATGGAGAAAGAAGTGGTTCGGGACTATTTAGAAAAGCTGGAAGAGCACAAGTCCATGGGGCCGGATGCGCTGCATCCGAGAGTGCTAAAGGAGTTGGCGGATGTGATTGAAGAGCCATTGGCCATTATCTTTGAAAACTCATGGCGATCGGGGGAAGTCCCGGACGACTGGAAAACGGCTAATGTCGTGCCTATCTTTAAAAACGGGAAGAAGGAGGATTCTGGGAACTACAGGCCAGTCAGCCTCACCTCAGTCCCTGGAAAAATCATGGAGCAGGTCCTCAAGGAATCAATTCTGAAGCACTTAGAGGAGAGGAAAGTGATCAGGAACAGTCAGCATGGATTCACCAAGCGCAAGTCATGCCTGATGAATCTAATTGCCTTCTATGACGAGATAACTGGCTCTCTGGATGAGGGGAAAGCAGTGGACGTGTTGTTCCTTGACTTTAGCAAAGCTTTTGACACGGTCTCCCACAGTATTCTTGCCAGCAAGTTAAAGAAGTATGGACTGGATGAATGGACTATAAGGTGGATAGAAAGTTGGCTAGATTGTCGGGCTCAACGGGTAGTGATCAATGGCTCCATGTCTAGTTGGCAGCCGGTATCAAGTGGAGTGCCCCAAGGGTCGGTCCTGGGGCCGGTTTTGTTCAATAGCTTCATAAATGATCTGGAGGATGGTGTGGATTGGACTCTCAACAAGTTTGCAGATGACACTAAACTGGGAGGAGAGGTAGATACGCTGGAAGGTAGGGATAGGATACAGAGGGCCCTACACAAATTAGAGGATTGGGCCAAAAGAAATCTGATGAGGTTCAACAAGGACAAGTGCAGAGTCCTGCACTTAGGATGGAAGAATCCCGTGCACCGCTACAGACTAGGGACCGAATGGCTAGGCAGCAGTTCTGCAGAAAAGGACCTAGGGGTTACAGTGGACGAGAAGCTGGATATGAGTCAACAGTGTGCCGTTGTTGCCAAGAAGGCCAATGGCATTTTGGGATGGAAAGTAGGGACATTGCCAGCAGATGGAGGGACGTGATCATTCCCCCTATTCGACATTGGTGAGGCCTCATCTGGAGTATTGTGTCCAGTTTTGGGCCCCACACTACAAGAAGGATGTGGAAAAATTTGAAAACGTCCAGTGGAGGGCAATAAAAATGATTAGGGGACTGGAACACATGACTTATGAGGAGAGGCTGAGGGAACTGGGATTGTTTAGTCTGCGGAAGAGAAGAATGAGGGGAGATTTGATAGCTGCTTTCAACTACCTGAAAGGGGGTTCCAAAGAGGATGGATCTAGACTGTTCTCAGTGTTAGCAGATGACAGAACAAGGAGTAATGGTCTCAAGTTGCAGTGGGGGAGGTTGAGGTTGGATATTAGGAAAAACTTTTTCACTAGGAGGGTGGTGAAACATTGGAATGCGTTACCTAGGGAGGTGGTGGAATCTCCTTCCTTAGAAGTTTTTAAGGTCAGGCTTGACAAAGCCCTGGCTGGGATGATTTAGTTGGGGATTGGTCCTGCTTTGAGCAGGGGGTTGGACTAGATGACCTCCTGAGGTCCCTTCCAACCCTGATATTCTATGAGAGTGGGTGTCCGTAGGATCTTTGCTTGAGGGGCAGGGGACCATTGAGGAGAGACAGGGCCCGGCTCACCCTGACATGGTGAAGTACTGCCAAGATACATGGTGAAGATACTGCCAAGAATGACCTTGAGCAGATCACTGCGGACTACGTGGCTCTGGGAAGAAGGATAAAGGAGTTGGAGGCGCAAGTGGTGTTCTCGTCCATCCTCCCCGTGGAAGGAAAAGGCCTGGGTAGGGACCGTCGAATCGTGGAAGTCAACGAATGGCTACGCAGGTGGTGTCGGAGAGAAGGCTTTGGATTCTTTGACCATGGGATGGTGTTCCATGAAGGAGGAGTGCTGGGCAGAGACGGGCTCCATCTTACGAAGAGAGGGAAGAGCATCTTTGCCAGCAGGCTGGCTAACCTAGTGAGGAGGGCTTTAAACTAGGTTCACCGGGGGAAGGAGACCAAAGCCCTGAGGTAAGTGGGAAAGCCGGATACCGGGAGGAAGCACAGGCAGGAATGTCTGTGAGGGGAGGGCTCCTGCCTCATACTGGGAATGAGGGGCGATCAGCAGGTTCTCTCAAGTGCTTATATACAAATGCACAAAGCCTTGGAAACAAGCAGGGAGAACTGGAGGTCCTGGTGATGTCAAGGAACTATGACGTGATTGGAATAACAGAGACTTGGTGGGATAACTCACATGACTGGAGTACAGTCATGGATGGTTATAAACTGTTCAGGAAGGACAGGCAGGGCAGAAAAGGTGGGGGAGTAGCACTGTATGTAAGGGAGCAGTATGACTGCTCAGAGCTCCGGTACGAAACTGCGGAAAAACCTGAGTGTCTCTGGATTAAGTTTAGAAGTGTGTGCAACAAGAGTGATGTAGTGGTGGGAGTCTGCTATAGACCACCGGACCAGGGGGATGAGGTGGATGAGGCTTTCTTCCGGCAACTCACGGAAGCTACTAGATCGCATGCCCTGATTCTCGTGGGTGACTTTAATTTTCCTGATATCTGCTGGGAGAGCAATACAGCGGTGCATAGACAATCCAGGAAGTTTTTGGAAAGCGTAGGGGACAATTTCCTGGCGCAAGTGCTAGGGGAGCCAACTAGGGGGGGCGCTTTTCTTGACCTGCTGCTCACAAACCGGGTAGAATTAGTGGGGGAAGCAAAAGTGGATGGGAATCTGGGAGGCAGTGACCATGAGTTGGTTGAGTTCAGGATCCTGACACAGGGAAGAAAGGTAAGCAGCAGGATACGGACCCTGGACTTCAGGAAAGCAGACTTCGACTCCCTCAGGGAACAGATGGCCAGGATCCCCTGGGGGACTAACATGAAGGGGAAGGGAGTCCAGGAGAGCTTGCTGTATTTCAAGGAATCCCTGTTGAGGTTACAGGGACAAACCATCCCGATGAGTCGGAAGAATAGTAAATATGGCAGGCGACCAGCTTGGCTTAATGGTGAAATCCTAGCGGATCTTAAACATAAAAAAGAAGGTTACAAGAAGTGGAAGGTTGGACATATGACCAGGGAAGAGTATAAAAATATTGCTCGGGCATGTAGGAAAGATATCAGGAGGGCCAAATCGCACCTGGAGCTGCAGCTAGCAAGAGATGTCAAGAGTAACAAGAAGAGTTTCTTCAGGTATGTTGGCAACAAGAAGAAAGCCAAGGAAAGTGTGGGCCCCTTACTGAATGAGGGAGGCAACCTAGTGACAGAGGATGTGGAAAAAAGCTAATGTACTCAATGCTTTTTTTGCCTCTGTTTTCACTAACAAGGTCAGCTCCCAGACTGCTGCGCTGGGCATCACAAAATGGGGAAGAGATGGCCAGCCCTCTGTGGAGATAGAGGTGGTTAGGGACTATTTAGAAAAGCTGGACGTGCACAAGTCCATGGGGCCGGACGAGTTGCATCCGAGAGTGCTGAAGGAATTGGCGGCTGTGATTGCAGAGCCCTTGGCCATTATCTTTGAAAACTCGTGGCGAACGGGGGAAGTCCCGGATGACTGGAAAAAGGCTAATGTAGTGCCAATCTTTAAAAAAGGGAAGAAGGAGGATCCTGGGAACTACAGGCCAGTCAGCCTCACCTCAGTCCCTGGAAAAATCATGGAGCAGGTCCTCAAAGAATCAATCCTGAAGCACTTACATGAGAGGAAAGTGATCAGGAACAGTCAGCATGGATTCACCAAGGGAAGGTCATGCCTGACTAATCTAATCGCCTTTTATGATGAGATTACTGGTTCTGTGGATGAAGGGAAAGCAGTGGATGTATTGTTTCTTGACTTTAGCAAAGCTTTTGACACGGTCTCCCACAGTATTCTTGTCAGCAAGATAAGGAAGTATGGGCTGGATGAATGCACTATAAGGTGGGTAGAAAGCTGGCTAGATTGTCGGGCTCAACGGGTAGTGATCAATGGCTCCATGTCTAGTTGGCAGCCGGTGTCAAGTGGAGTGCCCCAGGGGTGGGTCCTGGGGCCGGTTTTGTTCAATATCTTCATAAATGATCTGGAGGATGGTGTGGATTGCACTCTCAGCAAATTTGCGGATGATACTAAACTGGGAGGAGCGGTAGATACACTGGAGGGGAGGGATAGGATACAGAAGGACCTAGACAAATTGGAGGATTGGGCCAAAAGAAATCTGATGAGGTTCAATAAGGATAAGTGCAGGGTCCTACACTTAGGACGGAAGAATCCAATGCACCGCTACAGACTAGGGACCGAATGGCTAGGCAGCAGTTCTGCGGAAAAGGACCTAGGGGTGACAGTGGACGAGAAGCTGGATATGAGTCAGCAGTGTGCCCTTGTTGCCAAGAAGGCCAGTGGCATTTTGGGACGTATAAGTAGGGGCATAGCGAGCAGATCGAGGGACGTGATCGTTCCCCTCTATTCGACACTGGTGAGGCCTCATCTGGAGTACTGTGTCCAGTTTTGGGCCCCACACTACAAGAAGGATGTGGATAAATTGGAGAGAGTCCAGCGAAGGGCAACAAAAATGATTAGGGGTCTAGAGCACATGACTTATGAGGAGAGGCTGAGGGAGCTGGGATTGTTTAGTCTGCAGAAGAGAAGAATGAGGGGGCATTTGATAGCTGCTTTCAACTACCTGAAAGGGGGTTCCAAAGAGGATGGCTCTAGACTGTTCTCAATGGTAGCAGATGACAGAACGAGGAGTAATGGTCTCAGGTTGCAATGGGGGAGGTTTAGATTGGATATTAGGAAAAACTTTTTCACTAAGAGGGTGGTGAAACACTGGAATGCGTTACCTAGGGAGGTGGTAGAATCTCCTTCCTTGGAGGTTTTTAAGGTCAGGCTTGACAAAGCCCTGGCTGGGATGATTTAACTGAGAATTGGTCCTGCTTCGAGCAGGGGGTTGGACTAGATGACCTTCTGGGGTCCCTTCCAACCCTGATATTCTATGATAAGTAATTGCATTGTTTATAATGGCCAGTGGGGGTGTAAAGATCCGTTGGATCTTTGCTTGGGTGGCAGGACCCAACTGAGAGTGCCAATTCAGGACAAACTGCGTAAAGCAGAGCAGTAACAGCCCAAGACTGGTGTTTTTCCACCGCTAAGGCAAACCAAACCAGCCAGACAGAGAGGACTTTGGTTTTACCCCACTGGCTAACTGCAAGTCACACAAGCAATTCCCTTAGACACTCCAGTTTCCCAGTATCACCACCAGTGCCACTCGTTATGGGGACGAATAGTTATGAAAACCAATACCCCAGTAAAAGAAAAGAGGTTCTCTCGATCCCAAAGGACCAAGCCCCAGACCCAGGTCAATATACAAATCAGATCTTACCCACAAATCACGCTAAAAACTAAAGGTTTATTCATAAAAGGAAAAAGATATAGATGAGAGCAAGAATTGGTTAAATGGAATCGATTACATACAGTAATGGCAAAGTTCTTGGTTCAGGCTTGTAGCAGTGATGGAATAAACTGCAGGTTCAAATCAAGTCTCTGGAGAACATCCACAGCTGGGATGCGTCTTTCAGTCCTTGGTTCAAAGCTTCAGTGTAGCAAAGTCCCTCCAGAGGAATGAAGCAGGATTGAAGACAAGATGGAGATGAGGCATCAGCCTTTTATAGTCTTTTCCAGGGGTAAGAACACCTCTTTGTTCTTACTGTGGAAAATTACATCAAAATGGAGTTTGGAGTCACATGGGCAAGTCCCTGCATACTTTGCTGAGTCACAAGGTGTGTCTGCCTTCTCTCAATGGGTCAGCTGTATCGCTGATGGTCCTTAATGGGCCATCATGCAGGCTAGGCAGAGCTGACACCAACTTGTCTGGGGTGTCACCCAGAAGCAGAGCATAAGTTTGAAATACAGACAGTGTAGAGCCAATATTCATAACTTTAAGTACAAAAATGATACACACGTATAGACAGCATAATCATAACCAGCAAACCATAACCTTGTTTTAGACACCTGATTTGACCCCCTTTATACAAGATTTGGTGCCACTACAGGACCTTAGTTGCAACCATGTTCTATATGTTCCCAATTCAAGTCAATAATGTGACGGGGGGGATACATCGGGGAGGGAATGCCCACCAGAGGGTAGTGGGGATATGTTAGGGGGGTGAATTCCCAGTTGGGGAGGGGGAATGCAGCCGGGGGGGGATCAGGCATAGGTGTAGTTTGACTTCTATTTTGGGTGGGCAGGGGCCAGCGGGGCTCAAGCCAGCTCTGTAGCATGAGGACTGGGGAGGGACAACCACCTCCACCCCCTGACTCACCTCAGCAGGCCACCCGCCTGCCTGGGTTGTGTGTGGGGGCGCTACTAAAAATTATAACTCAAGGGGAGGGGGCGGGGGCTCAGCTCCAAAAATTTGCAGTTAGCTCAGGGTGCAGGGAGAGAGGGGTAACCAGGGGCTTTGTGTGGGCAGGGGCGTAGCTCAGAATGCAGGGAGGGGGTGTCTCAGGGTGCCGGGACAGGGTAGTTCAGGGCGCAGGAAAGGGGGGAGCTAGGGGCTGTGTGCCCAGAGGGCTCCCCTGCCATCTCTGTTCCTTGAGGGCTCTGCCAGCCATGGAGCTGGGTCCCCCCACCAGGTGGCTCTTACTGGCTGCATGAGCAAAGGGGGCTGGGAGCTGAGAAGCAGATTCAACCCCCTGCACCAGCCTCAGCAGAAGATGAGGGAACTCTGCGGCTGCCTGCTCCATGGCACCAGCCAGAGCAGCAGCTGCCCCGCACTGCCCAGCGTTAGCTTCCTGCCTCCGACCTAGCCAGGGGTTGGGGAGAAAAGGAAGTGGAAGGGCAGGGGTGTGGAGCTGCCCCGGGACTGCCCTGCTTTTGCACTGTAGTCTTTTTGGGGGGGACAACACCCTTGTGTCCCCCCAACTCTGCCCGTGGGCTCAGGGCTTCTGCCCCCGGGGGAGCACCGGGCTCGGGGCTCTGGAATTCAGCCCTGCTGTTCCTGGCTTCAGCCCCTCCCATGTACCTGGTCACCGCTGAGCTGGGGTTGGGGAACAGGGGGAGCCTGTCTGTGCAGCTACCTCTGGGTCAGGGATGGGAGCTGCCAGCAGCTGCTACTGTCTGAACAAGCATTCAGGCTGGTGAGTGCTCTGCTCAGAGACAGTTCGCTGCCACCCTCACTCCCCCAACACACACACTGTCTCACACAGTCCCCAACGCACACACAGTCCCTCTCTCACACTCCCCATCACACATACTGGCTCCGTCACACTCCCCCAACACAGAAACAGTCTCTCCCCCATCACACACTCCCCCACACACAGTCTCTCTCACACTCACAGTCTCTCTCTCATACACAATGTTTCACACATTCCCCCAACACACACACACTTCCCGCCAACATCCAAAAATATTTAAATAAACGGTATTCTATTATTGTTTAACAATGTGATTAAAACTGTGATTAATCGCGACTACATTTTTTAATATCATGATTAATCACAATTAATTTTTTAAAGTGTTTGACAGCCCTAGTTTAGATTAATCCAGTTTCTCTGTCTGGTTCATTTTGGCAGTTCCTCAACTCCTCCGAACTGGTCGTTAACATTTCACACACTAAGGCAGCATTTCCCAACTCATGTGCCATGTCACCCTGGTGTGCCGTCAGGCCCGAACAGGTGTGCTGCAGAATTTTTAGAAAAGGTACATGTGAGAGCAAGGTGAGGAAAGTCACTTTCTGATTGGCTATCTGCCTCACGGCCCCTCCTCCTCTGGGGGTGGAGCAACCAATCAGAGCTCAATCTCCCTTTCTCCCCCCGCATCCCTGCCTGTGTGAGCAATAAGAAAAGGAGGACTTGTGGCACCTTAGAGACTAACCAATTTATTTGAGCATGAGCTTTCGTGAGCCACAGCTCACTTCATCAGATGCATACTGTGGAAATTGCAGAAGACATTATATACACAGACACCATGAAACAATACCTCCTCCCACCCCACTCTCCTGCTGGTAATAGCTTATCTAAAGTGATCATCAAGTTGGGCCATTTCCAGCACAAATCCAGGTTTTCTGGAAATGGCCCAACTTGATGATCACTTTAGATAAGCTATTACCAGCAGGAGAGTGGGGTGGGAGGAGGTATTGTTTCATGGTCTCTGTGTATATAATGTCTTCTGCAATTTCCACAGTATGCATCCGATGAAGTGAGCTGTAGCTCACGAAAGCTCATGCTCAAATAAATTGGTTAGTCTCTAAGGTGCCACAAGTCCTCCTTTTCTTTTTGCGAATACAGACTAACACGGCTGTTACTCTGAAACCTGTGTGAGCAATGGGTCGGCTCCTCTGCCCCTCCCCTTCCCTCCTGCAGCTGCCAGCCGGGGGCGGGGGGAAGAGCCCCGGGAGCTCGAGGTGGGCCGTGGCAGAGAGAAAGTTGGGAACCACTGCGCGAAGGAAGGATTTTCTTCAATATGACACTTTGCAGCCCTGTTTCTGTCCTGGGCACACCTGGGGCAGAAGACGACGTGTCCTTTCCCTTTTGACTCGGCTCAGGACGCTCTTGCTTGGAGAGTGCATCTGCCACAACCTTTTCCTTTCCGTTAATATGTACAAGTGCATGAATAGGACAGCAAGACACCCTCTTGCTTCCTTTCCTCCTTCCTTTCCAGGTGTTTTAAAATTATCTCTGCAGCCGCTCCGAGGTTATTCTCTCTCTTTCCGTAACAGGCTGAAAGGCTTTTGTTTTCTCAGCTGTTCGACAGCCTCTCTCGCTTTGTTCTTGTTTAACCCCCCACCCCCCGCTTTATTTTCTCTACAATCACATTCTGTTACTAAATATTTAATATTCAAAAAAACATAATAATTTTTCAGTCTTTAGTTAAAACTAAACCTAAATGCATAAACAAAATTTTTGTCTAAAAAGACCTGTTAACATATTTCCAGATTACCACTGTATTCCTCTTCCCCAATCTTCATTTAAAATGTGTAAAAAGCCTATTTTCTTCTGAAAACAAATCTTTTTTCTTCTAACCTTTACAATGGCTCTAAATGTGAGAGACACACGCACACAAGCAGTCCTAATGTTCCCCATAAAAATATGAAATTCATTCAAAATGGCCATCAGACCGAAAGTGCACGGTCCAAAAATGAGAGTGGAGGGAAGGACATAAACCAAAAAGGGAGTATGATAATCTGTTGATATTATACAGTAAGGCAAGGTATAGAGGTCTTTATTACTATTAGGAAGGGCCACATCTCCACTGGTCACAACTACAATCTTCGTATCATTACGAACGTCACAGGATCACAGTCTCATTAGGTGTCTGGTTTAGCGAGCATGGACAAGACGTTTAGTTCAGCAACCAAGGCACTTCCCAGAGGAAAAACGTTGTTACTGTGGCGTTATGGCTGAGGGGACATAGCTAATTCTGAGTAAATTACATTACCAGGGTGTGGAAAGGAGCCCAAAGCCAAGTGTTAAAAACCCATGAAAAGAGTCCAGGGTGGTATGCAGAGCACAACCCAGACACGGTAAAGTCTGGCAATGCACAGGCAGGGTGTGCAGAACAGATGAAAGCAGCAGAGCCTGAGAGGGAGGGAGAGAGAGAGTGTGCGTGCGTGCGTGCTTGGGCGGGCACAGGAGGGAAATGGCTTTGCTCTCTCTCCTTCTCTCTTGCTTCTTTCTATTAAGCCCCTTTTGAAAATCACGAGGTCCCATCAATGTGAAGGTGCAAGATCCAAAGGACGCAGGGAACTAATACTGACAGTGCTGTGATGGTCCATAGCACAGAGCTGGGAGGCCAGTCACTCACTCTGCATGAAACCTGCTTCCTTAATATACACCTCATCTCAACGGATTTTCCCTCCATAGATGAGCCGTTCAGTTGATTTGGAAAGCAGCCCACTGCTGTGTAAAACAAGAGTGTTATAACTTCCTATCTGCCAATATCCACTGTACTAAGGGCATAGTCTGATGATGGATGAATGGGGAAAGGGAAACTCAGACAGAGGAGATGGCCTGATGAGAACAAATACAATCAAATGGAAAGGGAGTGAGATGAAAAAGCTCACAGCACATGGCATGGAAAAGCCTGAGGGTTCTGTCCATAGGCATGTCCCTACATGTCTTGCTGACTCATAAGATGTAGCCCCCGGCTTCTTTCAGTGGATCCATTGTACAGCTGATGGCCCCTCAAATACAGATCGATCACACCTATTCATAGCTTACTGATAAAGGATCCCTGGGACCTTTCCTGTGAGACGCTCTCACACCTTAGTTTGCAACAGCCTTGGATATTGAACAGTGGCCCTTCCTTGAACTAACGAAGACCCCTTTCCTCTGCCCTGTGGAATTCCCTTCAGATACAGCTGAGTAGGGAAGTGTCCAGAATCACCCTCCCCCTTCTCTCCCCGGTGTCCCTCATGGAAATGTCGGCAGGGCCAAAATCCCACACGCGGGGCCCTGCCCGCGCCAAAGCATCAGCAGCACCACACGCTGCGCAGGAAAGGCCTGGGAGCTGCCGGAGCCGCTCTATGTGCGGCGGGGGGGAGGCAGAAACGGCTGGGCTGGGCTGCCCTCCCCTTCCCAACCCATCCCCTGGTCCCAGTAGCCCAGGCCTCCCCCGCCTGCCATGAAAGCTCCACTTGAGGAAAGAGCTTGTCATGCGGTTTGTCGTGCTAGCCTCAGGGCAGGCTGTCAAGAAGCAGGGCAGGCACCAAACTGGTTGTGAGCTCGATCCTTACATTGCACCAACCAAGTCACAAGTGTGAACTCCTCAGGCTCTGTAACAGCCTTGACATGGAGTCACTGGCCGTCGCCTTGGACGTTCGGGTCTAGCTTGCCACCCGGGCAAGCCTGCTTTTGTGATAGACAGACCCTTTGCCCGCCATGCTTTCCCCTGCCTTGCCAGAGCCCA
Organism: Chelonia mydas; assembly: GCF_015237465.2. Taxonomy (NCBI): domain Eukaryota; kingdom Metazoa; phylum Chordata; order Testudines; family Cheloniidae; genus Chelonia; species Chelonia mydas. The sequence goes on along the minus strand of NW_025111275.1, from coordinate 70,877 downwards.
GGCCCCTCCTCCTTCCAGCCCCCCCACCCCACCAAGGACTTGGTGCCCACAAGACAGACTGGGGAGGGGTGAAGGGAGACGCCCTTGTTGGATTTTAATCAGTGTTTGCACAGGGAGTGGGAGAAGAGGATAAAGTCGGGGAGGGAGCATAGGAGGGGGGAGAAGGGAATAGAAGGAGGGATGGGGAAGCCAGGATGGAGAGGAGGGAATAATGGGAGGGGAGGGGCAGGGTCGGGGAGAAGGGAATGGAGGTTAATTTGATCGGGACCATGGTAGATTCACGCACGGGTCCACAGGGCCCGGGCCCAAGCCCCTGGCCAATTTGGGGGCCCCGGCAGGAGCCCGAGAACCTGTGTAGAAGTGTGGGGTGGGGCACCAGCACCAGAACAGTGGCCCCACTCCTCGCTCCTCCTCTTCCCCCTGGGGCCCCAGGCCAGGACAGAAGTCAGAGCTGGGCTGTGGTTAGAGCTGCCCAGGAAGCTGGGACCGCTGTGAGGTGCCCCAGACCCTCCACCTGCCCTGGGTGGGGGGCCAGGGGGCCTGAGAGCAGCCCCCAGCTCATGTCCTTGCCGCTGGCCCCCAGGTCATGCCACCCAGGGCAGGTGGAGGGTCCAGGGCTTCCCACAGCAGCCCGAGATCCCTGAGCGGCCCTTACCATGGCCCAGCTGTGCCTTCCGGGGTCAGGGGGCTGGGCCTTTGGGGAAGAGGAGGAGTAGAGGGTGGGGCCCCGTGGTGAGGTGGGGCTCAGGTGTATCTCAGCCCCCCACTAGGAAGAGGCTGGTGCCACTCGTAGGGGCTGCTGGGTCTCCTGGAATCAGGCTCTATCTCCTGAAGGCTACTGAAGCCAAACTGGGAGATTTTAGGTGCTAAAAGTCCTGCGGCGCAGTGGGGCTAAGGCAGGCTGCCTACCTGCCCTGGCCCCGCGCCGCTCCCAGCAGCCGCTGGCACATCCTTGCAGTCCCTGGGAACGGGAGACAGGGGGTCTCTGCCCCTGCCCTGAGTGCCGACTCCACAGCTTCCGTTGGCCAGGGATGCAGCAGGGTAAGAGGGGATTCAGGAGTTGCAGTGTCCTCAATAATTATCTGGTTAACTTTTATTTTTGTCTTTAATTATATATGATGTTTAACATAACATCCAAAGCAGGGTTGGAAAATGAGGCCGGAATAGTGGGAGAACTCTTATTTCAATATCGAGAGATGCAATTTCCCCCTCGCTCCTCACCCCATCCCCATGTCTCCTTCGTCCTGCCCTGCCTGTTCAGGTGACCTCATACTGTTTCTAGGATTAATGCGTTGCATTTTTTGCAATGATTTTTATAACTGAACCTCTGTCGTGAGACGAGCATAGAGTCTCAGAAAGAATTGCCCTCTTCTAAAAAGGCCTTCATCTTTCACTGTTTGCAGGCAGCAAAGCCAGGCTGCCTTAGAGGAGATGGTGTGGTCCTTTGCTTCTGGTAGACAGAGACACCTGGTCTAAGGGACCTGTGTTAAAAAGGTTTCAAATTATTCCAGAGGCATCTCACCTAAAGTTTAGAAACCTCAAAAAACTTAATAAGTCACAGAGAATCTGTTTATAAAATGGGGGATTATTTTTGAGAAAATGGACCAAAAGGAAAGGGGCAGAAATTTACGATCAGTTGGTAGATCCAATTGCTGAGAAGCAGTTCTCTGATGTCTGCTCTGATGAGGTGAGGGCATCGGTGTGGGAAAATCCCAGTAAGTGTGGAGAAGGCAGATGCTGCTGCTGACTGATACAGGCCAATGAGACCATTTCTTGTGCGCCAGTCCCAAAGGACAAAAGCCTGGCATGAAAGGGGGCCCCCAATTTGTTCCTGGAAAAAAGGAGTGGGGAATAAGCTCCTACCAGTCCAGTACCAGTCACCTCCTGGTAACCCTCATTATCTCACCCCAGGCCAAAGGGATGGTCCAAACTAGTGTTTCTTATGTGCCCCCCTTGAACGCATGAAGAAACAATGCCCTAAGTATGCTGAGTCCAAATACAATCCCTGATCTGTCCAGTCAATGTAGCCAGAGGGGGATCTAGTTAATTTTGTCAGCTCTGACCTCCTGCAGGAACACAAAGAGTTGATTAAACAGGCCAAGGTAAATGGTAACGTTTGCTGGGGTGGAGAGGCCCTGGAGCAGGGATTTCTCTAGTCAGGAGGGATGTGATTAAGGAGGGTGATGTAATCCCAGGGGAGGAGCTGAAACTCTTGGCCTTGGACAAATTTAGAGCAACGGTTCCTTTACTCCGCATTGAATTAGAAGGGAAGGTTTAGGGGGAACCTTAAATGTTGGGATTCTTAGAAATTTACAAGCTGATGTATTGGTGTGAAATGCCATAATATCACTGCCCACAGTTGTGGATATTGTGACCCATGGCAAGAGGGAATATGTCCCAAAGTTCCCAGAGAAATACAGAGTAGGGAGAGGCAGCTGAGAGGGGAGAAAATAGGGATGTGTCTCCAGGGGACGGGGATGAGGAGTCGCTTCCCTTAGCTGAGAGAGCTCTGAGTGGAAGTTTCAGAGTAACAGCCGTGTTAGTCTGTATTCGCAAAAAGAAAAGGAGTACTTGTGGCACCTTAGAGACTAACCAATTTATTTGAGCATAAGCTTTCGTGAGCTACAGCTCACTTCATCGGATGCATGCTGTGGACAATACAGATGTTTGTTTTTATACACACAATTCATGAAAAAATGGGTGTTTATCACTACAAAAGGTTTTCTCTCCCCCCACCCCACTCTCCTGCTGGTAATAGCTTATGTAAAGTGATCACTCTCCTTACAATGTGTATGATAATCAAGGTGGGCCATTTCCAGCACAAATCCAGGGTTTAACAAGAATGTCTGAGGAAGGCGGGGGGGGGGGGGGGGGGGGGGGGGTTAGGAAAACAAGGGGAAATAGGTGACCTTGCGTAATGACTTACCACTCCCAGTCTCTATTCAAGCCTAAGCTAATTGTATCCAATTTGCAAATGAATTCCAATTCAGCAGTCTCTCGCTGGAGTCTGGATTTGAAGTTTTTCTGTTGTAATATCGCAACTTTCATGTCTGTAATCGCGTGACCAGAGAGATTGAAGTGTTCTCCGACTGGTTTATGAATGTTATAATTCTTGACATCTGATTTGTGTCCATTTATTCTTTTACGTAGAGACTGTCCAGTTTGACCAATGTACATGGCAGAGGGGCATTGCTGGCACATGATGGCATATATCACATTGGTAGATGTGCAGGTGAACGAGCCTCTGATAGTCTGGCTGATGTGATTAGGCCCTATGACGGTGTCCCCTGAATAGATACGTGGACACAGTTGGCAACGGGCTTTGTTGCAAGGATAGGTTTCTGGGTTAGAGGTTCTGTTGTGTGGTATGTGGTTGCTGGTGAGTATTCGCTTCAGGTTGGGGGGCTGTCTGTAAGCAAGGACTGGCCTGTCTCCCAAGATTTGTGAGAGTGTTGGGTCATCCTTCAGGATAGGTTGTAGATCCTTGATAATGCGTTGGAGAGGTTTTAGTTGGGGGCTGAAGGTGATGGCTAGTGGCGGTCTGTTATTTTCTTTGTTAGGCCTGTCCTGTAGTAGGTGACTTCTGGGAACTCTTCTGGCTCTATCAATCTGTTTCTTCACTTCCGCAGGTGGGTACTGTATTTGTAAGAATGCTTGATAGAGATCTTGTAGGTGTTTGTCTCTGTCTGAGGGGTTGGAGCAAATGCGGTTGTATCGCAGAGCTTGACTGTAGACAATGGATCGTGTGGTGTGGTCAGGGTGAAAGCTGGAGGCATGTAGGTAGGAATAGCGGTCAGTAGGTTTCCGGTATAGGGTGGTGTTTATGTGACCATCGTTTATTAGCACTGTAGTGTCCAGGAAGTGGATCTCTTGTGTGGACTGGACCAGGCTGAGGTTGATGGTGGGATGGAAATTGTTGAAATCATGGTGGAATTCCTCAAGAGCTTCTTTTCCATGGGTCCAGATGATGAAGATGTCATCAATATAGCGCAAGTAGAGTAGGGGCGTTAGGGGACGAGAGCTGAGGAAGCGTTGTTCTAAGTCAGCCATAAAAATGTTGGCATACTGGGGGGCCATGCGGGTACCCATAGCAGTGCCGCTGATTTGAAGGTATACATTGTCCCCAAATGTAAAATAGTTATGGGTAAGGACAAAGTCACAAAGTTCAGCCACCAGGTTAGCCGTGACATTATCGGGGATAGTGTTCTTGACGGCTTGTAGTCCATCTTTGTGTGGAATGTTGGTGTAGAGGGCTTCTACATCCATAGTGGCCAGGATGGTGTTATCAGGAAGATCACCGATGGATCGTAGTTTCCTCAGGAAGTCAGTGGTGTCTCGAAGGTATCTGGGAGTGCTACTAAAGTAAGTGGAAGTAAAAGCGAAATGGAGTTTGCTGCAGAGCAAAGTGTGGACCACTCACTGGAAAGCAGAAGGGAGGCCAGCCACAGTAATGCCCCAGAGAGAGAGAGAACGGGGGGAGGCGTTTTATAGAAGGGGGAAGGCTTTATACAGGATCCCTGGTTGGAAAAAAATAGAAATCCTGGGGACTCCTACAAACAGTTGATTGTGCCCTCACAGCAGCATGCAGAGTTATGTTACCACCACGATTGTCCTTTTTGCTGGTCACCTGGGAAGAGAGAGGATGTTTGACAGGCTAAAGAAAAATGTTTATTGGCCCAATATGCGAAATGAAGGAAAGGAAGACTGCAGGACGTGTGACCTGTGTGCAAAGCCGAAAAAGCCTGTAGGTCTCCACAAGTCTCCTTTGCATCCTTTCCTGGTGATCAAAGCAGCATGTTCAGGGTCGCTCTAGATATTGGTGGGGGTGGATTGTGCCACCAGGTGTCCAGAAGCAATTGCTCTGTCTAACGTGGAAACTGAAAGCGTTTCTAAGGCGCTCTTCTCCATGTTCAGCAGGGTGGGCTTTCCAAATGAGACTGATCAGAACAGGGGTCAAATTTCATGTCCCAGCTATTGAGTGATTATGGAGGATGTGTGGGGTAAAACAGCTGAAATCTGCCCCTACCACCCAGAAACTAATGATTTAGTTGAGTGGTTCAGTGGGACCCTAAAATCCAGGCTGAGTGCATATGCAACCAAGAAACCAGTGCCTGGGATAAGAACCACGAGGAGTCCTGTGGCACCTTAAAGACTAACAAATGTATTTGGGCATTAGCTTTCATGGGCTGGAACCCACTTCGTCAGATGCATGAAGTGGAAACTTCAGTTTGGCAGGACCAGTGTTAACCAGACAACCAGCGCACACAGGTGCAGACGTGGGCAATCCTTCTTGTGGCCACTAGACGACGCTGCAGCCTCGCACTTTCCCATTCTCCGGATTATCTGAAATGTTGATGATCCCCTCTGGCCCAGTCCCAATTAAATCAGATAAATGGGGTTCTTCTGTCCTTGGGAGCAATCATTTGATGCAGGTGATCTGCTGCTAGTGTTACTCCATGGGGAAAAGTACAACATGCAGAACTGATGGGAGGGGCCTTCTGCGGCGGTGGAGAGGGGTCACGCTGTTATAAACAGGTTAAAAGTGTATCACAATAGTGAAGCCATGATCAAGATGCTATGCTGTGCAGAGGACTGTAAGACAGCCCCTCTTACTGATCTGATGCCTGAATCCCATAGTGATATCTCACTAGGGAGCACTGAGGTGTGTGAAGAGTTCACCCGAACCGAAAAGACAGAGGTTACGGCTCTGCTGCAGAGTCACTGGCAGGTATTGTCTGGCATCCCCGGCCTGACTCACAAGATGGTCCCTAAGCTTTACACTGGGGGATCACAAGCTGCACCCAGCAGAGCACACCAGGCAACGGATGAAATGCAGCAGCAAGTTCAAAAGGAGATGGCAAGCGTGCTGCACGTGGGATTAAAGAGTCAAATTGTCCCTGGGCTTCTCCAGTTGTTATGGATCCCAAGAAAGATGGAGCCATAAGGATTTGTGTTGGTTACAGAAAACTTAACACTGTCACGGCTCTGGATACATACCTTGTGCCTAGAATTGAAGATGTGCTAGACACTTTAGCCAGGGCAAATTTTCTAAGCACCTTGGATTGAACAAAGTGTCAGGCTCTGGTTCAGGCAGTCAGGCCTGGTGGTTGGAGTGGTAGTCGGGATCGGGCTGAGAGTGGTGCTGAAACGGGGGTCTGGGGACAGACTGTGGGTCAGAACTGAGGTCAGAGTCCATGGAGAAGCCAAATCAGTAGCGTAGTCAGAGTCCAGCTGCAGGTCAAAAGTCAAAGCCGGACTGGAGTCATTCCGGGGTTCTGGGGGTCAGGAGGCAGATGCAGGGATGGAGCGGGTCAGTAGCAGGGCTGGAGCAAGGCCAGAGTAGGGCACGGACAAGGCGAGCACCGGAATGGGCTGGAACGAGGCGGCAACATTGCGAGGCAGCAGGAGGGTTTGTCGCCGGGTGATGCTGTTGCACAGACTAACTTGTAGCTCAGGCGATGTCAGTGAAATACCTGGGGGCTGGGTCAGTGTTGGAGGGTGAGTCACGGCAGCTGAGTGAGCAGTCCTGGTCCGACTGCGGGTTTCCCTCACACAAAGGGATATTGGAAATCCCCTTAGAAAGGGAAGCGCAGAAAAAAATCCACCTTCATAACTGATTCGGGACTTTATGAATGTCAAGTGTTGCCGTTTGAGTTAATTAATGCAGGAGCCACATTTCAGAGGCTTGTTAACCAGTTGTTAATGGGGTAACAGGACTTTGCTAGAGCTTACGTAGATGACGTTGCTCTCTTCAGCAATTCCTGCTGAGATCATAACAATCAGGGCCGGCCCTAGGGGTGGGCGACGTGGTCAGGGGGCACTGTCCGAGTGCCATTAGCTGGCAGGCCTGGGCTGCCAGAATGGGGCTGAGTGTGGGCGGGCCTGGGGCGGGAGTCTCTGCCCAGCCAGGTGGGGAGCGGGCGATGCCATGCGGAGCTGCCACACCTCGGTGGAGCCGTCTCCATGCCCTCCAGGAATCACTAAGGCAGAACCGTGCTCCCGCTCTCGCCATCCCTCCTCCCCTGAGGTCCACACGCCGAGCCAGGCTCTCCCTGCAGCCTCCCATGGAAGCTGATGGCTACTGATGCTGGATGAGCTGCGCCATCGAGGGCGGCCAGTGGGCACTGTCCAGCTTGCTGCTCTTCAGTGCCGGGCTGCTGGGGAACTTGCTTGCCCTCAATGGACCTCACTTCAGTACTGGGCAAATTGGTTGAAACTATCGTAAAGAACAAAATTGTCAGACACATAGATGAACATAATTTGTTGGGAAATACTCAACGTGGTTTTGTAAAGGGAAATCGTGCCTCACCAATCTACTAGAATTCTTTGAGGGGGACAACAAGCATGCGGACAAAGGCTATCCAGTGGGTACAGTGTATTTAGATTTTCAGAAAGTCTTTGACAAGGTCCCTCACCAAAGGCTCTTAAGCAAAATAAGCAGTCTTGGGATAAGAGGGAAGGTTCTCTTATGGATTGGTAACTTGTTAAAAGATCGGAAACAAAGGGTAGGAATAAATGGTCAGTTTTCAGAATGGAGAGAGGTAAATAGTGGTGTCCCCCAGGGATCTGTACTTGGCCCAGTCCTATTTAACATATTCATAAATGATCTGGAAAAAGGGGTAAACAGTGAGGTGGCAAAATTTGCAGATGATACAAAACTACTCAAGAGAGTTAAGTCCCAGGCAGACTGCGAAGAGCTACAAAAGGATCTCACAAAACTGGGTGACTGGGCAACAAAATGGCAGATGAAATTTAATGTTGATAAATGCAAAGTAATGCACATTGGAAAGCATAATCCTAACTCTACATATACAATGATGGGGTCTAAATTAGCTGTTACCACTCAAGAAAGGGATCTTGGAGTCATTGTGGGTAGTTCTCTGAAATCATCCACTCAATGTGCAGCGGCAGTTAAAAAAGCGAACAGAATGTTGGGAATCATCAAGAAAGAGATAGATAATAAGACAGAAAATATCATATTGCCTCTATATACATCCATGGTACACCCACACCTTGAATACTGCGTACAGATGTGGTCGCCCCTTCTCAAAAATGATATATTGGAATTGGAAAAGCTTCAGAAATGGGCAACAAAAATGATCAGGGGTATAGAACGGCTTCCGTATGAGGAGAGATTAATAAGACTGGGACTTTTTAGCTTGGAAAAGAGGCGACTAAGGGGGGATATGATAGAGGTCTATCAAATGAGGAGTGGTATAGAGAAAGTAAATCAGGAAGTCTTATTTACTCCTTCTCATAATACAAGAACAAGGGGCCACCCAATGAAATTAATAGGTAGCAGGTTTAAAACAAACACAAGAAAGTATTTTTTCACGCAACGCACTGTCAACCTCTGGAACTCCTTGCCAGAGGGTGTTATGAAGGCCAATACTACAATGGGATTCAAAAGGGAGCTAGATAGATTCATGGAAGATAGGTCCATCAATGGCTATTAGCCAGGATGGGCAGGAATGGTGTCCCTAGCCTCTGTTTGCCAGAAGCTGGGATTGGGTGACAGGGCATGGATCACTTGATGGTAACCTGTCTGTTCCTTGCCTTTGGGGCACCTGCCATTGGCCACGGTCAGAGGACAGGATACTGGGCTTGATGGACCTTTGGTCTCACCCAGTATGGCCGTTCTTAAATTCTTATGACCTGCCACCTGCAGGACAGGCTGGGGAGGGGTGAAGAGAGACACACTTGTTGGATTTTAATGCTGTCAATGTTTGCAGAGGGACGGGGAGGAGGAGATAGAGGGATGGGAGGGGAAAAGGGCACGTAGAAGAGGGAATCCAGGGAAGGGAGGGGACACAGGGAAAGGGAAGAGGAAACAGAAGGAGAGGAGGAAGCATGGAGGGGGAGGAGGGAATACAGGTGTGGGGCACGGGGAGGGGGAGCAATAGAGAGCGGGGAAGTTATTTGGGGAAGAGCGGATTGAGGGAGGGGCGATGGGGAGGCTGGGGATAAGGGGTGCAATGAATAGAGCCAGGGGGTGATCCAGAGGCTGCTGTGTTGTTACTGTGCGCATAACTGTGTCCTGTGTCCCTTCTTTTTCCTTGTAGCTGGCGCATGAGCTGAGAGACGTACGTATCTGGGCCTGGGCTGGGATTGTGTCATTAGTGGGGGGATGCAAAGGCAGAATTAGCAGAGGGCCGGGTACACACTGGGGCCCTGCTCACTGCCTCCAGCCCCAGGCTGCCTCCCCTATCTACCTTCCTGTCTCTCTGTCCCAATTCATCACCCCAGCAGAGGGGATCTCCCCTGTAACCATCCCATTGACCCTTCCCCAGAGCAGCCAGCCGGGACCCCGCTCCCACTGATCACCGTGGCAGGGCTGCGGGTCGTTGTCACCCCCAGCTGGAGAAGCCCTGGGCTGCAGTGAGACTGGTGGGAGCTGACACCCTGGTACTAAACACAGTGTCAGCTGAACGAACCTTCACCAGCTGTGCTTCCCCTGCCCTGCCAGAGCCCCGGCCCCTCCAGCAGCCCCACCCCACAATGGACCGCAGGGGGCGGGGGTCTGGAGAGGGGGCGGGGCAGTCAGGGGACAGGGAGTGGGGGGTTGGACGGGTCAGGGGTTCGGGGAGGGGCCTGTAAGGGGGCACGGGTCTGGAGAGGGGGCGGGGTGGGGCAGTCATGGGCAGGGTGTGGGGGGGTTGGATGGGTCGGGGGTTCTGGGGGGGGGCAGTCAGGGGACGGGGAGCAGTTGGATAAGCCTGGGAGTCCCGGGGATCTGTCAGGTGGTGGGGGTGCGAATAGAGTCGGGGCAGTCAGGGGACAGGTAGGGGGTGGGTTCCTAGGGGGGCTGCTAGGGTGGGGGCGGTCTCAGGAGGGGGCAGTCAGGGACAAAGAGAAGGGAGGCTTAGATAGAGGGTTGGGTGCCGGGGGGGGCTGTTAGGGGCAGGGGTCCCGGGAGGGGGCAATCAGGGGACAAGGAGCAGGGAGGGGGTTGGATGGGTTGGGGGTTCTGTGGGGGGGAGTCAGGGGGCTGGAAGTGGGAGGGAGTGGCTAGGGGGCAGGACTACCTCCCCTTCTTCCCCCCCGCCAGGTGGAGTGTCCTCTTTTTTGAAAGGTCAAATATGATAACCCTAGACACAGGGAAAGGGAAGAGGAAGCAGAAGGAGAGGAGGAAGCATACAGGGGGAGGAGGGTATATGGCCGGGGGGCATGGGGAGGGGAAGCCGGGAATTGAGGGAGGGGAGGGGCCATGGGGAGGAGGAAATGGAGGGAGGAGGGCATGGGAGCAGAGAGGAGGGAGGGGAGAGGGTCACAGAGGGGCAAGAGAGAACAGAGGGACAAGCGGGGCACAGGGATGGGGAGCAGGCGATAGAGGGAGGGGAGGGTGCAGGGGTAGGAGGAGGAGGGAATAAGGAGAGAGGAGAGCGATGAGGAAATAGGTGTCAGGGAGAGAGCTCAGGGAGAGGGAGGAGGGATAGAGGGAGGGGGGTGTTTTGCGGGAGCGGAAGGAAGGAATAGAGTGAGAGGGGGGCACAGGGGCAGAGGTTGGAAGGAAAGCAGGATGGGAGGGGTCACAGAGAGAGGAAGGAGATAATACAGAAAGGGGAGAGGTCATGGAGTTAAGGAAGAAAAGGAGGGAGCGGGAGCATCATGGAGGGGGCAGGAGGCATCCCAGGAACGGGAGGGGGCACAGGGAGAGGGCGGAAGGAACGGAGGAAGAGAAGGGGGCACAGAGGGTCAGGAGGAAATAGGGAGCGGGGAAGTTATTTGGGGAAGAGCAGATGGAGGGAGGGTCAGTGGGGAGGCTGGGGAGAAGAGGTGCAATGAATAGAGACAGAGGGTGATCTAGAGTCTGTTGTGTTGTTGCAGTTGTTACTGTGCGCATAACTGTCCCCTTTGTCCCTTCTTTTGCCTTGTAGGGACTATCTTCATCCAAAGGGATGCTAGTGGTACATAGCTGGGCCTTGGGCTGGGATTGTGTCATTTGCGGAGGGATGCGCAGGCAGAATTAGGAGACGGCTGGGTACACGCTGGGGTCCTGCTAATTCCCTCCAGCCCCAGACTGGCTCCTGTGTCTACCTTCTGTCTCTCTATCCCCAGGGGTGCCATTTTTTTTGGGGGGGGGGGGGGTTCCTGCTCCACCTCTCCCACTCCCCCCCTCCAACTTTTGTGCAGGAGGTGTTCTCCCAGGTGGAGCTCTTAACTGCAGCCCAGCATTCCTGTGGAGTGTGGATTGTGGGGAGGAGAAGTGCTGCTTCCAGCTTGTGCCCTTATTCCAGTGTTCGGTATACAGACAGAGGCAGGGTGATTAAGATGAGAAGGGGCTGGTAATAAAATGAAGGACCTGGATGTCCTTAGATGAGCCTGTAAAACAGGAATCCCTCTGCAAGGGTTGGGGGTGTTGAAGGGAGAACACAGGGGACACAGCAGAAATACAGCCAAGCCCTCTGAGCCAAGGTTACAGTCAGAAAAGAGGGAGATTTGAGGGGCTTAGGTGAAAAGAAGGATCCAAACCCAAGGGAAGGAATAGCAGCAGTGGTACTGTGAGGTTCCCACTCTACCTGTGGTACTTTTGTAGCCCCATCACCGTAGTATCTGAGCGCCTCACAAGGTCTAACCTATTTCTCCTCACAGCCCCTCGCTGAGGTAGAGCAGGGCTGTTATCCCACTTGTACAGCTGGGGCACTGAGGGACACACAGACTAAAGGCCAGATTTCAAAGGTATCTTTGCACCTAGTGGGATTTTCAAAAGTGTCTAGAAGGGTTGGTGCTTTGTAAACCCCACTAGATGCCGAGCTGCATCTTTGGGTGCCTAAAAATCTTTGAAACTCTGTCCCTAAGGCACTGGCTGGTCATACAGGAAGTCCATGGGAAGTACTCCAGGAAGTTTGGGGAGGGATAGCTCAGTGGTTTGAGCATTGGCCTGCTAAACCCAGGGTTGTGAGTTCAATCCTTGAGGGGGCCATTTGGGATCTGGGGCAAAAATTGGGGTTTGGTCCTGCTTTGAGCAGGGGGTTGGACTAGATGACCTCCTGAGGTATTCTATGATTTCTATGATACAATCCAAGTCTCTCAGGGCAAGTTCCCTATCCACTGGCTCAACCTATCTCTCTGCTAGATGGGAGCATAGGTGCCGACTTCGACTTCCGCTCTACCCGGGAGGTGCTCGACCACTCCTTCGCCCCAGGACCCACCCGCACTCCACCCCTTCCCCCAAACCCCCATCGCTACCCACCTGTTCCTGCCCCTGGCTCTCCCCACACTCCACCGCTTCCCCCAAAGCCCAACCCGACCCACATCTTCCTACCCCTGCTCCACCCTCACCCCACCTCTTCCCTGCTTCTTTCCATCCTCTCCCCGGCGCAAGACCCGTCCCCGCTCCTCCCCCTCCCTCCCAGCGCCTCCTGCATGCCGCAGAAGAGCTGATCCATGGCAGGTGGGAGGGAGGGGGACGAGTTGATCAGTCATTATAGGAGATTTTTAGGAGCAGGTTAGACAAACACCTGTCAGGGATGGTCTAGATAATACTTAATCCTGCCATGAGTTCAGGGGACTGGACTAGATGCCCTCTCAAGGTCCCTTCCAGTCCTACAATTCTGTGATTCTATGATTATTGTTGTTGGGCTTTTTATTATTATTTTCTCTGGAGTCTGGACCTTGACTATACTTGACCAAGAAATTTGGACCTTGACAAAAAATAATTGCCTACCCTTGGTGTGGGGCATACAGCCAGGTACATACCCGCACCCTTCAGGCATGGCTTTACTCGACTGGCCTAAGCTGTGTCTTACCATTTACACTGCTGTTTATACCTCTGCTTGGTGGTCGACATGCATATGTACTCTGCATGCCGCTGAAAGCATCTTGTAGTGTAGACGTACCCCTAGAGTAAAGCCAGCACGGGTATGCCTGCCCATACAAGAACCACAGCTTTCACTGGTGGTGTAGACGTACCCAGAGAGAGAGAGAGAGCAAAGAAGGAGCTCAGAGAACTGGGACATGGCAAAGCCCAGGCTTCCACCAATGCAAATTCTGTGCTAAGCTTACCTCCCCCATGCTAACATAAACACTTCCAGATGCTGTACGCCAATTGTCTATTCCAGCTACCTGGTTTTGAAAAGGGCTGCTTGATGTCACTGACAAACATACTGAAATGCTTGGTGCCCAGAGAAGGTACCGTCCCCCTCAGGAGTCTGACGTTAGTTGGACTTGCTGCAGAGAGCCACAGGAACAAAGAGATGTTGCTGGAGCCCAAAGGCTTCGTCTTGGAGCTGTTGAGAACGTGTGGCCAGCTCCTGTGGTAACATGTGACCCGTGGGGGTCTGGCGCACTAAAGGGGTAGTCCAAGGAGACTGTTTAAACTAAAGGCTGGGGCATAGCCTAGACTTTGTGATGGGGTGAAGAGGAGGGAAGCATATGTGATTGGGAGTGGGAGAGGAGAGAAAGGGAGGGGACCTGTGTGTGTGAGGAGTTTGATGGGGAGGGGACATTTGGGTGAGCGACGGGGAACCTGTGTGTGTATGCATGTGAGAGAAGGGTCTGAGGGAGAGGGGTGAGCAGGAGGGGTAAAATGGTGGAGAGATGGAAGCCGGTGTGTTTGAGAGGGTGTGAGGAGGAGGGGAGTGTGTGTGAGGCTGTGGAGAGTGTGTGAGTTGGTGCTGATGGTGAGGAGAGTGTGTGTGTGAGAGAGAGCAGGGGAAGGGGAGAATGGGTGTTTGAGGGGTAAGGGGAAAGGGAGTGTGTGCTTTTATGGAAGGGAGTGTTGAGTGTGTTTGTGAGCGGAGGGAGGGGGAGAGCAGTGGGGAGGATTTGTGTGTGAGTGAAGGGGCTTTTATTCTATTGGCTTCTCCTTGTCTGGGCTGTTGAAGTGACCTCATTGCAGGAAACTGAGGCAGGTAGCACCAATACACCACGATGGGGTGCTCAGGAGGTGATGGTGCCCCCTCCTACGAACTCCATCCCCCCAGACCTGCCTGGGGGTGCTGCATGCAGGACCAGGAGAGAAGTAGGGGGTCCTTTGACTGGAAACAGAGGCTGAGGGATTATCAATAGGAGCTGGGGCCTGCTGGTGAGGGACAGAGAAAGGTCTATCTATTAACTGAGAACGTGCCCAGATGACTGTGAATTAGTAGCTAGAGTGGGCGTCCGTGGGCTCTTTGCTTGAGGCACAAGGGGCCATTGAGGAGCAACAGGGGCCTGTTCACCCTGAGGGGGTGCCGGACTGTATTCTTTGGAAGTAGAAACTTGTGTCCACCAGTGAGAGGGACACGTGACTGTCGCCCATTAGTGGAGGTGGAAGCCCTGCTTCAAGAGCAGGTGCTGTGACGTGGGGCTTAGAGAAAGGAGGGGCAAAGTGGGGATGAGCCCCTGCTGGCTGGGGACATGAAGAAGAGGGTCACTCAGCAAGTGGCAGGAGCAAATGCTGAGATCCTGAAGAGAGGCTGACAGACCCTGGGGGCGGAGAGAGGGGGGGCAGAGTTACTGCTCAGTGCACTACATTAGACCTGCCTTTTCTTTTCTCCTTGGATCCTGCTGGTCCGATTAGTTTTCATTTCTCGCCCCCATTCAATGCAGAGCTGGGAGATTTGGTTTTCCAGATGTATTTTTGCTTCTCTAAATTTCCCAATTCAGTCTGAAGTTCTTCTACCTGATCTTGGGGGAGGATACAGGGGGGAATAGAAGGAGTGGGCTTGGCAGTGGGAGGTGGAGGAGGAAATAGAGGGCATGGAGGGGATAAGGGTACAGGAAGGAGGAAATACAGGGAGAGGAGAGGACAGGGCAGGGAGAGGAGGGAATAAAGGGAGAGAAGGATGCAAGAGTAGGTATAGGCGGGAATGGAGGGAGGGGAGGGGGCACAGAGAGGGGCAGGAGGAAATAGAGAGAGGGGAAAGGATTTCGGGAGGGGAGGAGGGAACGGAGAGAGGGTCGATGCGGAGTTTGGGGTGACGGGGTGCAAAGAATAGAGGCAGGGGGTGATCCAGAGGCTGCTGTGTTGTTGCAGTTGTTACTGTGGGCATAACTGTCCCGTGTCCCTTCTTTTGCCTTGTAGAACAAGGGGGGATCATATGCTCAGTTCTCACTAAAGATACGTAGCTGGGCCTGAGCTGGGATTGTGTCATTAGCGGGGGGATGCGCAGGCAGAATTAGGAGGGGCCGGGTACAGGCTGGGGCCTTGCTTGTTGTCTCCAGCCCCAGGCTGGCTCCCGTATCTACCTTCCTGTCTCTGTTCCTACTCACCACCGCCGTAGACAGGATCGCCCCTATAACTGTCCCACCGACCCTTCCCCAGACCAACCAGCCAGGACCCCTTTCCCACTGATCACTGTGGTCGGACTGGGAGTCGTGACCGCCACCTGGAGAAGCCCTGGGCTGCAGTGAGCCTCGTAGGAGCTGACACCCCTGGTACTAATAGGGTGACCAGATGGCAAGAGTGAAATATCAGGACACACTGGGTGAGCCAGCGGGGAGGGGGGAGGGAAGAGACAGACACAGGTGCACAGAGGCACACTGGTCCGCCTGGCCCTGTGCTACCAGCCTGCCCCTTTCTGTTGGGGGTGGGCCCATGCTGCACCACACAGCTACCCTGCCCAGCACCCCCTGGATCCACTATGCCCAGAGCCCCCCTACAACCGTTCCACAACAAATGCACAGTGCTGAGCACACACACCCCCCGCCCAGCACCCCGCTGCCCACAGCCCCACCACAGCGGCCCAGCACCCCACACAGAACCCCCCACTCGCTAGTTTCGCAATACACACAGATTTCCCCTTCCTCCCTCCCAGTGCCCTTCCCCACAGCCCCACCACCACAACGACACAATGCCCCACACAGACCCCCACTGCCGAGTGCCCTGGTACACACAGATCTCCCCCACTTCCCAGCACCCCCACAACAGGCCCCCACTGTCTAGCACCCCAAAACACACAAACCTCCCCCACTGCCCAGCGCCGTCCACACACCTCCCAGACACTCACCATCACAGCCTGTCCCCTTCCCTGGCCGCACTCACCAGCCCTGCTGGGAGGTCTCTGGCTTCTCGGGTGAGAGCGGCCAGGGGAGTCTCCACACGCGCGAGCTCCGTGGCTCTCATTGGCCGGGAAAAGCGCCCATGGGAGCTGCCGGAGCCGCGGAGCGGGGCTTGCAGGTGCTGGCAGGACACAGAGCCCCCAACCCGAGAGGGACCTGCCAGGGGGTGAGGTGGGGAGTCCTGTCGGTGCTGACCTGGGGCGGCTCCCGTCCCGGTAAGCATCCGGCAGGCAGGTCCCTCTGGCTCCTAGGGTCCCGGGTCGGGTCGGGTGGGGCCGCAGGGCTCTGTGCCCACTCCCAGCGCCTGCAAGCCCCGTCCCTGCAGTACCCCTGCCGGCGTGCGGGTGCCGGGAGCTGCCCCAGGGAGCGGCGGCGGCGCAGCTGCGGTGCAGACGGTCCCGATATCGGGACAAAGGGCGTCCGGACCGATGTAAGGTCAGGACGCGGGACAAGTCCCCGAAAATCGGGATGTCTGGTCACCCTGGGTACTAAACACAGTGTTAGAGTCTCAGAATGACCCTTTGCCTGCGGTGCTTTCCCCCGCCTTGCCAGAGCCCAGGCCCCTCCACCTTCCAGCACCCCCACCCCACCTGGACTTGGTGCCCACAAGACAGACTGGGGAGGGGTGAAGGGAGATGGATTTGTTGTATTGTAATGCTATCAGTGTTTGCACAGGGAGTGGGAGAAAGGGACAGAGGGTGGGGAGGGGGCATAGAAGTAGGGAGCATGTGATATGGGGAGAGGTGGGGATGCCAAAGAGGGAGGAGGGAATAATGGGAAGGGAGGGGAAAGATGGAGGAGAAGGGAATGGAGGTCAATTTGACGGGGACAGTGGTGGATTCACGCACGGGTCCACAGGCCGTAGGCCCAGGCCTCCGGCCAATTTGGGGGCCCCTGCAGGAGCCCTGGAATCTGTGTAGAAGTGTGGGGTGGGGCACCAGCACCAGATGAGTGGCCCCACTCCTCGCTCCTCCTCTTCCCCCTGGAGCCCCAGGCCAGGACAGAAGTCAGAGCTGGGCTGTGGTAAGAGCTGCCCAGAGAGCCGGGGCCACTGTGCGGTGCCCCGGACCATGTCCTTGCCCTCCAGGTCACGCCACCCAGGGCAGGTGGAGGGTCCAGGGCTTCCCACAGCAGCCCAAGCTCCCTGAGTGGCCCTTCCCACGGCCCAGCTGCGCCTTCCGGGGCTGGGGGCAGGGTCTTGGGGGAAGAGGAGGAGTAGAGGGTGGGGCCCCCTGGTGAGGAGGGGCTAAGGCGTATCACAGCCCCCCAATAGGAACCCCTGGCCCAAAGGGACGTCCCAAACTAGTGTTTCTTATGTGCCTCCTTTGAACGCATGAAGAAACAATGCCCTAAGTATGGTGAGTCCAAATACAATCCCTGATCCGTCCAGTCAATGTAGCCAGAGGGGGATCTAGTTAATTTTGTCAGCTCTGACCTCCTGCAGGAATACAAATAGTTGATTAAACAGGCCAAGGTAAATGGTAACCTGTGCTGGGGTGGAGAGGCCCTGGAGCATGGATTTCCCTAGTCAGGAGGGATGTGATTAAGGAGGGTGATGTAATCCCAGGGGAGGAGGTAAAACTCTTGGCCTTGGGGAAATTTAGAACCACGGTTCCTTTACCCCGCATTGAATTAGAAGGGAAGGTTTAGGGGGTACCCTGGTCTGGGATTGTGTCATTAGCAGGGGCATGCGAAGGCAGAATTAGGAGAGGGCCGGGTACACACTGGGGCCCTGCTCATTGCCTCTAGCCTCAGGCTGGCTCCCATATCGACCTTCCTATCTCTCCGTCCTTACTCGTCACCCCAGCAGAGGGGATCTCCTCTATAACCATCCCACCAACCATTCCCCAGAGCTGCCTGTGGAAGAGGGATTACAGGGAAGAGAAGGGACACAGGGAAAGGGAAGAGGAAACAGAAGGAGAGGAGGAAGCATAGAGTGGGGAGGAGGGAATACAGGTGGGGGTCACGGGGAGGGAGAGCAGGGAATAGAAGGAGGCGGGGCGTGGGACGGGGCAGGAGGGAATAGAGGGAGGGGAAGGGACACGGGGAAGGCGGAGGAGGGATGAAGGTGGAGGAAGGGTCATGGGGAGGAGGAGGAGGGAATAGAGGGAAGGGAGGGGACACGGGAAGGGGGAGGAGGGATGAGGGTGGAGGAGGGGGCATGGGGAGGGGGAGGAGGGAATAGAGGGAAGTCTCATGGGGAGACTGGGTAGAACGATTACAATGAATAGAGATGGGGGGCGCATTTGGAGGCTGCTGTGTTGTTTCCGTTGTTACTGTGGGTGTGATTGTCTCCTGTGTCTCTTCTTTTGCCTTGTAGGGAGCAGTAGCAGCCCTTCTCATGACAGCGGTAAGTAGCTGGGCCTGGGCTGGGATTGTGTCATTAGCAGGGGGATGCGAAGGCAGAATTAGGAGAGGCCGGGTACACGCTGGGGCCCTGCTCATTGCCTCCAGCCCCAGGCTGGCTCCCCTCTCTACCTCCTAAAAAAAACAACGAGGAGTCCAGTGGCATCTTAAAGACTAACAGGTTTATTTGGGCATAAGCTTTCGTGTGTAACAGACCCACTTCTTCAGATGCATGGAGTGAAAATTACAGATACAGGCATAAATATCCTGGCACGTGAAGAGAAGGGAGTTACCTTACAAGTGGAGAACCAGTGCTGAGAAGGCCAATTCAAACAGGGTGATTATCTACCTCCTGTCTCTCTAACCCCAAGGTGCCACTGGGGGGTGGGGGGAGCTCCTGCTATCTCCCCCGCTTCTGACTTTTGTGCGGGAGGTGTTCTCCCAGGTGGAGCTCTTAACTGCAGCCCAGCATTCGTGTGGAGTGTGGATTGTGGGGAGGAGAGGTGCTGCTTCCAGCTTGTGCCCCTGGGGCAGGGAGCCAGTGATCGGTTTACAAACAGAGGCAGGGTGATTAAGATGAGAAGGGGCTGGTAATAAAATGTAGGACCTGGATGTCCTTAGATAAGCCTGTAAAACAGGAATCCCTCCGCAATGGTTGTGGGAGGGAGGTGTGGGGGCGGGGGAGTGTTGAAGGGAGAACACAGGGGACTCAGAAGAAATACAGCCAAGCCCTTTGAGCCAAGGTTACAGTCATAAAAGAGGGAGATTTGAGGGGCTTAGGTGAAAAGAAGGATCCAAAACCAAGGGAAGGAATAGCGGCAGTGGTACTGTGAGGTTCCCACTCTACCTGTGATATGTATGTGGCCCCATCCCCACGGTATATTAGCGCCTCACAGGGTCTAAACTATTTCTCTTCACAGCCCCTCAATGAGGTAGAGCAGGGCTGTTATAGCCATTGTACAAATGGGGCACTGAGGGACACATGGACTAAAGGACAAAACAGAACAAGGTTGCAATGGGGGAGGTCTAGGTTGGATAGTAGGAAAAGCTATTTCCCGAGGAGGGTGGTGAAGCACTGGAAGGGGTTACCTAGGGAGGGGGTGGAATCTCCATCCTTGGACGTTTTTGAGGCCCAGCTTGACATAGCCCTGGCAGGGATGATTTAGTTGGGGTTGGTCCTGCTTTGAGCCTATCAGGTGGGGATAAGCTGCTTCTATGGCCCATTGTGTTTCTGAATGGGCTATCTGCTTAAATGGTCCAGCCACAATGCGCTGGCTAGACTGGATGTAAACTACCTTGTGGGTGTTACCACAGGAGTAAACACATTTGAAATACAGGTGCATAGTCAATATTCATAACTTCAGCTACAATAATACTTCAGGCATACAGGGAGGGTAATCATATTCAGCAAATCGTAACTTTACCAGTGAAACGGTACATGTCATACTTTGTATAAGATTGGTTGCAATTCTATAGCAGAGGTAGCAACAAAGACAAATACATTCCCTGAAGACTAACTTTTAATCAATAACATCACAGGGGCATACAAAATTCTTTGCCCTTCCATTGGTTGGTCAGGCTGAGTTGATGATTGTGTTTGTCGATGTCACTCAGCAGTTGGGTCCCCCCAGTAGCAGAGGGCCGGGTACACGCTGGGGCCCTCCTCATTGCCTCCAGCCCCAGGCTGGCTCCCGTATCGACCTTCCTGTCTCTGTGTCCCTACTCATCACCCTAGCAGAGGGGATCTCCCCTATAACCATCCCATTGACCCTTCCCCACTGATCACCATGGTAGGACTGGGGGTCATGACCCCCAGCTGGAGAAGCTTTGGGCTGCAGTGAGCCTGGTAGGAGCTGACACCCCTGGTACTAAACACAGTGTCACAGTCTCAGAATGACCCTTTGCCCGCGGTGCTTTCCCCTACCCTGCCAGAGCCCAGGCCCCTCCTCCTTCCAGCAGCCTCACCCCACCATGGACTTGGGGAAAAATGTTCATTGGCTCAATATACAAAACGAAGGAAAGGAATTCTGCAGGACGTGTGACCTGTGTCAAAAGCTGAAAAAGCCTGTAGGTCTCCACACGTCTCCTTTGCATCATCTACCAGTAATCAAAGAAGTATGTTCAGGGTCGCTCTAGATATCATGGGGCCCTTTCCCAGGCCAACTCAGAGAGGAAAAAGATTTATATTTGTGGGGGTGGATTGTGCCACCAGGTATCCAGAGGTAATTGCTCTGTCTAACGTGGAAACTGAAAACATTTCTGAGGTGCTGTTCTCCATGTTCAGCAGGGTGGGCTTTCCAAATGAGATCTTCCCAGAACAGGGTTGAATTTCATGTCCCAGCTATTGAGTGATTATGGAGGACGTGTGGGGTAAAACAGCTCAAATCTGTCCCATACCACTCAGAAACCAATGGTTTAGTTGAGATGACCAATGGGACACTAACATCAATGCTGAGAACGTATGCAACCAAGAAATCAAGTGCCTGGGATATTATGTTACCCTTGCTGTTATTTGCTTACTGGGTGGAGCGCCAAGAGTCCAAGTTTGACCTCCTGCATGGGAGAAAGGTCAGAGGTCCCTGATCTCATCAGGGATTCCTTGGAGGGTGGCACGGAAGCAGAGGGGGAATCAGTTGCTGAATATGTGGAGAGATTCAGAGAGGATTTAAAATCCATGATGGGGATAGTGCAGCAAAACCTCCATAAAGCGAAGCAGCTCAGAGAGAATGGTATGATCATAATACAGTAGAACCCTGTTTATTTATCCCTCCATTATCCGGCTCTCTGTATTAACCGAACAACCATTGCACACAGGTCCAGAAGCTGGCAAGCTCTCCTGTGGCTACTAGATGGCGCTACAGCCTCACACTTTCCCATTATCCGAATTATCTGTATTTTTGCAAAAGGAAAAGGAGTACTTGTGGCACCTTAGAGACGAACAAATTTATTTGAGCATAAGTTTTCGCGAGCTACAGCTCACTTCATCGGATGTAGCTCACGAAAACTTATGCTCAAATAAGTTTGTTCGTCTCTAAGGTGCCACAAGTCCTCCTTTTCTTTTTGCGAATACAGACTAACACGGCTGCTACTCTGAAACCTGAATTTTTGGTTATCCAATCCTGCCCCAGTCCCAGTCCCAGGGCTGGCTCTCGGTTTTTTGCCACCCCAGACAAAAAATTTTTTGGCTGACCTCCACCCCAGCCCTGGGCTCTCCCCCCACAAGTGCCCTCCCCCACCCACACCCCCTGCCGCCCCAGCCCTGGGCTCCCCCCCACCAGTGCTGACTCCGCCCATTCCCCCCTCGCCTCCAGTCGGTCCGGCACTGGCAGGGTCAGGGTAAGCAGCCTCTGCCTCAGCCCAGGGTCCCTCCAGCCAGGGCTCCCGCCTCCAGGACTGGCCGGGACCCGGGAGGGCAGAGCCGGGGGACTGCCCTGGCAGGGGGCTGACGAGCCGGGGCAGGACAGCCGCAGAGGGAGCGGAGCCCCGGAGAGCGGGACACAGGCCCTGCACGGCAGCGCCCCGCCCTCTACGCCCCCGCTGCTGCTGCTGCTTCTGGCCACCCTGCCGCTGTCCCTGGGCGGCTCGGGCCGCTTTGCCCAGCCCCGGCCACGGCGCTGGGGGGCCTCCACCCTGTGGCACCTGCAGGCGGCTCTGTGTGCCCTGCAGGGCGGCCCCCAGCCCGAGTGTCCCCCGCTTGGAGCCTGCCCGGCCCAGCCACAAGGTGCGGGCGCTGCTCCCCTGCGGCACGAACCGCAGCGGCCCCAGGACCCCCCCACCCGCACACGATGCACTGCTGCTGCCAGGGCGGGCTCTAAGCTTTTGCCGCCCGAAGCAGAAAAAAAAAAAAAAAAAAAGATGGCCGGACTGCCGCCCCTGAAAATGTGCCACCCCAAGCACATGCTTTGTTTGCTGGTGCCGAGAGCCGGCCCTGCCAGTTAAATCAGATAAAGGGGGTTCTGCTGTCCTTGGGAGCGATCATTTGATGCAGCTGATCTGCTGCTGGTGTTACTCCTTGGAGAAAAGCACAAAATGCAAAACTGATGGGAGGGGCCTTCTGAGGTGGCAGGGAGGGGTCACGCTGTTACCTGCAATGTCCAAAGGCCCCGCAGCAGCGTTGCACCTCAGACTGTGCATATAAACAGGTTAAAAGTGTATCACAATAGTGAAGCCATTGTCAAGATGATACGCTATGCAGAGGACTGTAAGACAGCCCCTCTCACTGATTTGATGCCTGAATGCCACAGGGATATCCCACTAGAGAGCACTGAAGTGTGTGAATTGTTCACCCTAACTGAAAAGAGGGAGGTCATGGCTCAGCTGCAGAGTCACTGGCAGGTATGGTTAAGTAGGCTGGGCCTGATTCACAAGATAGTCCCTAAGTTTTACATTGTGGGATGACAACCTGCAGAGCATACCAGGCAACTGATGAAATGCAGCAGTAAGCTCATAAGGGGATGGCAAGCCTGCTGCTCATGGGAATAATTAAAGAGTCAAACAGTCTCTGGGCCTGTTCAGTTGTTATGGATCCCAAGAAATATGGAGCCATAAGAATTTGTGTTGGTTACAGAAAATGTAACACTGTCATGGCTCCTGATACATACCCTATGCCCAGAATTGATGACGTGCTAGACACTTTAGTCAGGGCAAAGTTCCTGATCACCCTGGATTTAATAAAGTATCAGGCTCTGGTTCCAGGCAGTCAGGCCTGGTCGTTGGCGTGGTGGTCGGGATCGGGCTGAGAGTGGCGCTGAAACAGGGGTCTGGGGACAGACTGTGGGTCAGAACTGAGGTCAGAGTCCATGGACAAGCCAAATCAGTAGCGCAGGCCAAAGGTCGAAGCCGGGCTGGAGTCATTCCAGGGTTCTGGGGGTCAGGAGGAAGATGCAGGGATGGAGTGGGTCAGTAGCAGGGCTGGAGCAAGGCCAGAGTAGGGCACGGACAAGGCCGGAGTGGGCTGGAAGAAGGCGGCAACTTTGTGAGGCAGCAGGAGGGTTTGTCGCCGGGTGATGCTGTTGCACAGACTAACTGGTAGCTCAGGCAGGGTCAGTGAAATACCTGTGTCTGGGGGTCACCTGACCTGGGCCCTGCTCAGGGACAGGCGGCTGCAGCGTGTCTGAGGGCTGAGTCACTGCTGGAGGGTGAGTCACGGCAGCTGAGTGAGCAGCCCTGGTCTGACAAATCCCCTTAGAAAGGGAAGCACAGAAAAAAATCCACCTTCATACCTGATTTGGGACTTTATGAATGTAAAGTGTTGCCATTTGGGTTAATTAATGCAGGAGCCATATTTCAGAGGCTTGTTAACAGTTGTTAGTGGGGTCACAGGACTTTGCTGGAGCTCAGGTAGCTGACGTTGCTCTCTTCAGCAATTCCTGGTCAGATCATAACAATCCGGGCCAGCCTTGCGGGTGGGCGACATGGTCAGGGGGAGCCGTCCGAGTGCCACTAGCTGGCAGGCCTGGGCTGCCAGAATGGGGGTGAGTGCGGGCAGGCCTGGGGCTGGAGCCCCTGTCCAGCGAGGTGGGGAGCGAGTGATGCCATGCGGAGCTGCCACACCTCTGTGGAGCCCTCTCCGTCCCCGCCAGACAGCGCTAAGGCAGAACCGCGCTACCCGCTCTCGCCATCCCTCCTCCCCTGAGGGCCACACTCCGAGCCAGGCTCTCCCTGCAGCCTCCCACGGAAGCACTCCAAATCACAGGAATGTACCCCCCAGGCAGGAAGTAACAGATGCCTATATTCCTGTCTGGCCATGTGTGTGCGTTGCATTCCATGCTTCACACTGTGTGCGTATTGGCATGCGGAGCCAGGCGCCAACTAAGAGATGGTGAAATCTACAAGAGAGGAAATCTACAGGAATACGCAGTCAGCAGGAGGGGTGTCCTGTTTATGAATAAAGACATAGGATTGTTCTAATAGACCTAAAAGTGCCCAGGAAGGGTCGATGGGGAGGCTGAGAGAAGGGGTGCAATGAATAGAGGCAGGTGGTGGTCCGGGGTCCACTGTTATTGCAGTTGTTACTGTGGGTATAATTGTGTCCTGTGTCCCTTCTTCTGCCTTGAAGGGAGAACCATCATCTCAAGGGCCGTCAGTGGTACATAGCTGGGCATGGGCTGGGATTGTGTCATTCACAAAGGGGATGTGCAGGCAGAATTAGGAGAGGGCCAGGTACACGCTTGGGCCCTGCTCATTTCCTCTAGCCTCAGGCTGGCTCCCATATCGACCTTCCTGTCTCTCTGTCCCTACTCATCACACCAGCGGAGAGGATCTCCCTTATAACCCTCCCACCAACCATTCCTCAGAGCAGCCAGCTGGAACCCCTCCACACTAATCACTGTGGCAGGACTGGGGCTCGTCATCACCCAGAGCTGGAGAAACCGTGGAGTGAGACTGGTGGGAGATTACACCCTGGTACTAAACACATTGTTAGTGTCTCTCTATGAACCTTCATACTGTGCTTCCCCTGCCTTGCCCGAGCCCAGGCCCCTCCAGCAGCCCCACCCCACAATGGGCCTGCAGCCCGCAGGACAGGCTGGGGAGGGGTGAAGAGAGATGCACTTGCTGGATTTTAATGTTGTCAATGTTTGCAGAGGGAGGGGGAGGAGGGGATAGAGGAAGGGGAGGGGGAAAGGGCCTGTGGAAGAGGGAATACAGGGAAGAGAAGGGACACAGGGAAAGGGAAGAGGAAACAGAAGGAGAGTAGGAAGCAGAGTGGGGAGGATGGAATACAGTGGGGGGGCACGGGGAGGAGCAAATGGAGGGAGGAGGATATGGGAACAGAGAGGAGGGAGGGGAGAGGGCCACAGAGGGGCAAGAGGGAATGGAGAAACAAGAGGGGGGAGGGGGAGCAGGCAATTGTAACCCTTCTGCCAGGCCAAGTTGATAGCAGCAAGGGCTGGGTTCAGTACACAGGGGTTCCCTCTCATCAAAGCAAATACAAAACTGGCTCGAGCCCCCACCCAGTGACCTGGGAAAATCTTACACACCCCCTGGGCGCCTCAAAGAGGCAATACTTCCCCTCTCGCAAGCACAGAGTCTCGGTGTAGTAGAGAATCTTTAATAACATGAGGTAAACGACATCAGCATTAAATTGGGGAAACATCACAACTAGTGTTCATTAACCAAACCATGAGCAAAGACCCACCCCAGAAAATTGGGCCACATCCTTTCCCTCAGGTTCTTGAGTCCCAGAACCCAAACGTCTCTTGAGTCCAGCAATCCTCAAATCACCCAAAATCCAAAAAGTCCAGCCCCAGAGTTCAAAAGTTTGTTACTCCCCAGTCTGGCTAAAATGTGCCTGTGTGTGGGGGAAAGAGGTAAGGGGTACCTTACATGTCCTGAAGCTGACTGCCCCACAGGGCTCTGCTCTGCTACGCTGTCTCACGAACGGCTCTGCTCCACCACGACCGGCTCCGCTCTGCACAGCTCGCCGTCTCACGAACAGCTCTGCTCAGCTCGCCGTCTCACGAACACGCCGCTGTCTCACGAACGGCTCCGCTCCACCACGACCGGCTCCACTCTGCACAGCTCGCCGTCTCACGAACAGCTCTGCTCAGCTCGCCGTCTCACGAACACGCCGCTGTCTCACGAACGGCTCCACTCCACCACGAACGGCTCTGCTCTGCTCAGCTCACCGTCTCACGAACGGCTCTGCTCTGCACAGCTCGCCGTCTCACGAACACACCGCTGTCTCACGACCAGCTCCACTCTGCACAGCTCGCCGTCTCACAAACAGCACCACTGCACTCTAGATCTTCTGGCTCCCCACTACTTGACACAGTGCTCTTAGTGATTTCAGCTCTCAGTGATTTCAGCTCTTAGTAGTGGGGGCCTTAGTGCTGGTGCACCATAAGGCCAAAGTGAATGCAGCACAGTACCTGTAGCAAGACTCTTAATAGACCCAAAATTAGCTCTGACATTCCACAGTGGAGAGAGACAGAGGTGCAATTGGTGCGTCAGGCCCTCACAAAGGGGCCCACACCGCCAGGTACTAATACCTGTCTCAAGTCTCTCCCCCTTCACAGAGTTTTGGAACCCATGACCCTTGCCTAGCGAGTGCTACTTTGTTGATGGTGAGTCCCTCCATCATAACAAAAGGCCAAGTACAGTTCCAAGCACAGTTCCCATAATCAGGGTAATAACAATTTACTCTTCCCGCCCCAATAACAAAGACACTGGGGATCCCACAACAGCCAAAGTGACCATTTGGGCAGTTATGGCCTCATTCTAGGCGGGGTGGGTGTGCCTATGCAAATTGAGATCAGCCCCTGAAGTTCTTTTCCACAACTTGCCACGCCTCACCACCAGATGTCAGGGTGGAGCCCATCCTGACTCTGCTTATACAATAGAGGGAGGACAGTGTGCAGGGGTAGGAGTAGGAAGGAAGAATGAGAGAAGAGGGTGATGAGGAAATCGATGTCGGGGAGAGAGCTCAGGGAGAGGGAGGAGGGATAGAGAGAGGGGAGTGTTCTGGGGGAGGGGAAAGAAGGAATAGAGTGAGGGGGACAGGGGCAGAGGTAGGAGGGAATAGCAGGATGGGAGGGGGCACGGGAGGGGCAGGAGAGAAGAGAGGTAAGGGAGGGGGTATGGGAGAGAGAATAGAAGGAGGCAGGATCTGGGACAGGACAAGAGGGAAGAGAGGAGACACAGGAAGGGGGAGGAGGGATTAGGGTGGAGGTGGGGGGCACGGGGAGAGGGAGGATACAATGCAGAGAGGGGAGAGGCCATGGAATTAAGAAGGAGGAAACAGAGGGAGGGGAGGCATCATGGAGGGGGCAGGAGGCATCCCAGGAACGGGAGGGGGCACAGGGAGAGGGCAGAGGGAACGGAGGAAGAGAAGGGGGCACAGAGAGGGACAGGAGGAAATAGGGAGTGGGGAAGTTATTTGGGGAAGAGTGGATAGAGGGAGGGTCGATGCGGAGGCTGGGGAGAAGGGATGCAATGAATAGAGGCAGGGGGTGATCCAGAGGCTGCTGTTCTTGCAGTTGTTACTGTGGGTATAACTGTGTCCTTTGTCTCTTCTTTTGCCTTCTAGGGACAAGCAACACCACAAGAGGTACGTAGCTGGGCCTGGGCTGGGATTGTGTCATTAGCGGGGGGATGCGCAGGCACAAGTAGCAGAGGGCCGGGTACACGCTGGGGCCCTGCTCACTGCCTCCAGCCCCAGGCTGGCTCCTGTATAGCCCTTCCTGTCTCTGTGTCCCTACTCATCACCCCAGCAGAGGGGATCTCCCCATAACCCTCCCATCAACCATTCCCCAGAGCAGCCTGCTGAGACTCTTCCCCCCGATCACCACAGGAGGACTGGGGGTCGTCATCACCCCCAGCTGGAGAAGCCCTGGAGGGAGACTGGTGGGAGCTTACACCCTGGTACTAAATACATTGTCAGCATCTCCTAATGAACCTTCACCCACTGTGCTTCCCCTGCCCTGCCACAGCCCCGGCCCCTCCAGCACCCCCACCCCACAATGGGCCTGCAGGACAGGCTGGGGAGGGGTGAAGGGAGATGCACTTGTTGGATTTTAGTGCTGTCAAAGTTTGCAGAGGAAGGGGGAGGAGAGACTAGAGGGATGGGAGAGGGCAAGGGTACATGGAAGAGGGAAGACAGAGAAGGGAGGGGTCACAGGGAAGGGGAAGCAGAAACAGAGGGAGAGGAGGAAGCATAGAGTGGGGAGAAGGAAATACAGGTCGGGGAGCCAGGAATAGAGGGGGGAGGGGCCATGGGAGCAGAGAGGAGGGAGGGGAGAGTGCCACAGAGGGGCAAGAGGGAATAGCGGGACAAGAGGGGGCACAGGGAAGGAGAGGAGGCAATAGAGGGAGGACAGAGTGCAGGGATGGGAGCAGGCGGGAATAATCAGAGCGCAGGGTGATGAGGAAATCGATGTCAGGGAGAGGGAGGAGGGAATGGAGAGAGGAAGGAGATAATACATAGAGGGGAGAGACCATGGAGTTAAGAAGGAAGAAAGAGAGTGGGGAGGCATCCTGGAAGGGGCAGGAGGGATACAGGAATAGGAGGGTGCAATGGGAGAGGGCAGAGGAAGGGGAGGGGGCACAGAGAGGGACATGAGGAAATAGAGGGGAAGGGCTGCCAGTTCTTCACCTTCCTCATGGCCTTCTTCGGCCTGCCCCCAGGCTGCTGCTGCTGGCCATGGCCCTGGTTCTCCTGGGCCACCTACTTCCACCAGTCTTGCACCCCAGAACCGTGCTGTCTTGCACTAGTCAGAAGCCCCACCAGTGTAAGTTCATTAAGTTTGCCACTTCTACAAAGGAAAGTGAATATCCGTGCACCAGCCTTCTGTGTAAACTGAGCTGGGATTTTCCCAAGCACATCAGCCCAAACACACTGTTAGCAGTGGGATGCGCAGGCAGAATTAGGAGAGGCCGGGTACATGTTGGGGCCCTGCTGATCGTTTCAAGTCCCAGGCTGGTTCCATCTCTCTGTCCCTGCTCATAACCCCACCAGAGGGGATCTCCCCTATAACTGTCCCACTGACCCCTCCCCACCGATAACCACGGCAGGACTGGGGGTCATGACCCCCAGCTGGAGACGCCGGGCTGCAGAGAGACTGGTGGGAGCTTAGACAACTTTCAGCTCCTTCTCACTAGCACATGCTCTGCTCTTAAAGGCACAGAACAGACTCTCATGAAAGTCTTTCTACCATTTTGAAAGACAAAGGCTAAAATCTTTATGTGAAAAAGAGGTTATTTAATTTCTGGTACAAAACTAAAAACAAATAAGGGTGTCTGCTAAATTTACATCAATTTTCTAAAAAAGGAAATCTACACACATGCTCCTTTTGGTTGGCGTTTTAAAAGTTTGTTTGTTAAAACTTTACTTGGTTTAACAGCATTGAGATTTTTAAGAGGTTAGGAAAGAAAGAGTGTGGAGGAGAAGTAGCCCTCTCTCTGGTAAAATGTGTTGCTTTCTGTTTCACATAGGCTGGTTGGTCTTTTGAGGTAGCCTGTGTGGGTTTTGTGTAAAGTGTGTAAACCTCCAGCTTTATCTCCAGTTTACATGTAGTAATTTTTAGGGCAGTTTTCCTTTAGGCCAAACTTTAAAAAGCAAGCTAGCACTAGTTTTTAAAAGGCTGGTGTATTTCTACAAACCCTTGTATGTTTTAGCCCGATCAACGGCCAAAAGCCACACCTCTTGGGGCATTAGAGGTCATAGAATTGCATTTTCCTGAACCAGTCCTAAAGAATAGCTTGTGATTGGCAGGGCTGGATTAACGCGGGGCTTTAGGGGCTGCAGCCCAGAGCCCCGAGGCTAAGGGGGGCCCCACAGGCTGGATGCAGCCTGCTGCTTCTTTTCATCCAGCCCACGGCAAGAATCCATGCCGCAGGCCAGACACCGGTCCCCGAGCCTCAGTGCCCCCTAACCCCCATGTGGCTGGAGCCGCAAGCTCTGGCCTAGGCAAGGGGCGTTCAGGGAATCTCTGTGTGCTGCCCCTGCCCCCAGCACTGGCTCTGCAGCTCCCATTGGCCGGGAACAGTGGCCAGTGGAAGCTGCGGGGGCAGCATGCACCATGCAGATCAGCCAGGCCCCTCCGCCAGACATGCTGGCCACCTCGAGGAGCAGACCAGCGCAGAGCCAGGGCAAGCGGGATCCTGCCTTAGCTCTGCTGTTCTGCCGACCAGGAGCCACCCGAGGCAAGCGCCTCCTGGCCAGAGCCTGCACCCCACACCCCCTCCTGCACCCCAACCCCCTACCCCAGCCCAAAGCCCCCTGCTGCTCCCAAACTCCCTCTCAGACCTTGCACCTCCACCCCAACTCCCTGTCCCAGCCCTGAACTCTCTCCTGCACCCAAACTCCCACCCAGAGCCTTCACCCCAAACCTCCTGCCGCACCCAACCCCCATCCCATCTCTGGCCCCACCCCAGAGCCCACCCCCTCTCACACCTCAATCCCCTGCCGTAGCCCTGAGCCCATTCCCGCATTCCAAACCCCCAGGGGCCCCATAAAATCTAATAGCCCCAGGCCCACAGGAGTGTTAATCCAGTCCTGGTGATTGGCTCAGCCAAGAGTCGTGGCTTGTCCAAGGCTAACTGCCCTGGAATTACTGACATTTGAATAGTGACAGGTTTCAGAGGGGTAGCTGTGTTAGTCTGTATCAGCAAAAACAATGAGGAGTCCTTGTGGCACCTTAGAGACTAACAAATTTATTTGAGCATAAAAAAAGCTTATGCTCAAATAAATTTCTTAGTCTCTAAGGTGCCACAAGGACTCCTCATTGTTTTGACATTTGAGTAGTGGCAGCTGCAGAGACTGCTGGTGGGAAGAGAGAAACAGCTTTTCTTCCTTACCTGTTTTGAAACATGCTCTGCAGTCTCTGAGTTCATGGTCTCTTTCTGAAACAGCCTGAAAGTCTTTTTTGCTTTTCTCAGCTGTTCTGTATCCTCTCTCACTTTGGGTTTTGTTTAACCCACCCCACTTTATTTTCTCTAGCACACTGTGACTCATATTTAATGCCTCTATTTCAAAAAACACACATACAGTTATTCGCAGACTATATTTCAAAATAACCTAAACGCATAAAAATTATTGTTCTCTGAAAAGGCCTGTTAACAGATTTCTGTCTTAGCATTTTATTCCTCTGTTTACTAACATTTAAAACATATAAAAAGCTTATTTTCTGCTGGAAAAAATAGTTTTTCCTTCTAACTTTTAAAATGGCTCCAAATGTGGACACACACGGAGAAGCAGTCCTAATCTTGGCTGTAAAAATTATGTTCTGTTTGGGGGACTGTAAGACAGTCCCTCTTACTGATTTCATGACTGAATGCCATAGGGATATCCCACTAGAGAGCATGGAGGTATGTGACGAGTTCACCCTAACTGAAAAGGCAGAGGTTATGACCAGAGCCCTGCAAATCCCCAGATATCCACTTTATGTCCTGTGACAAGATGAACAATGTTAGTATGGTGGGTGCTGCGCTTTTCCTGGCAGGGGACTAAGATGCCACCCTTTGCCCTTGCTCTTGGGGCACCAAGAGCCCCGTTAGTGACCCAGGAAGGTGGTAAAAGAGGGAAGCAGGGAAGGGGTCTGGGTTTGCTCCTCCCTCTGAGCCCCAGCCCCTCTCAACCCCTGTGGTTCTTACCCTCTTCCCCCTTGGGTGGGGTACTTGCAGTCCTTAGACACTAGGGGAAGGGGGACTCCCCTACTTCAGTTCTTTGGTCTTTCAAGTCTCATAGCACATCCCCAAGCTCCAGTCCTCTCTCCTTCTCTCTGACTTCCTGAAGCAGAAGGAAGGGGGGGGGGGGATTAGGTTCCTGACAGGGTCTTAATTGACTGCAGGTGCTCCAATTAACCTGTAGCCACCCTCCCTAGTCTACAGGGAACTATGCCTTAATTAGCCTAGTGCTTATGTATTTCCCCTCGACCACTATCCCAGTGCTCCCTGGCCCTCCTGTATCACATGATACAGAGTTGTTGTCCTGGCAGTGCCAGCTGATTGCTCGTCACTTCTTGGGGGCTGCTGCTGCTGCTGCTGTTGGGGGGAGAGGACTCTGCTGGTGTGACCACCCAGAGGGGAGGGCAAGGCAAGGCAAGGCCCCATTTTTTCCATCATCTTTGGGGCCTACCTGGAGCTGAGGAGGCCGTGTTCTGTGGAGAGGGTTTGTAACATCTTTGCTTCTGTGGTAGTAGGTGCCGTTGCTGTGGGGAGCTGGGGGAGAGGCGTGGAGCCCTCCCCCTGGTCTGTCTGCTCCTCTCCTGCTGCCGCCACCACCACCACCCCCTCCACCTTTCCAGTTGCCATCTGGCTCTGTTCTGTGGTCCCCAGCCCAGCAGTTGGCTTTGTCCTTTCCATTCTGGGATAGTAGCAGCAGCGAGCAGGCTCTTGTTTTTCGGGTGCCCATGGGTGCGTGATCCCTCTCCCCTCCCTTGGACTTGCCTTTCCTCCTCTGCTGCATGGTGGGCTCCCTCTTCCCCTGCTTTGCCCTCTGCCCTGCCCTTGCAGCTTTTTGCCCCCTTTCCCTTTGTTGCCTGCCCCGCCCGTCCTTCTAGCTGCTCTGTTTTGCCCTGCTCTGTTTTTTTTGCAGGGCTTCTTTCTTTGTTGGTCCTTGATTGGTTTCTCTGCCTCGCCCCTGTTCTGTGGTGCAGGCATTGTATCCAGACCCATTTCCCCTTTTTCAATTTGGTTGTTTTTGAGCCCACCCTGTTTTCTGTTCCTTGCCTGTGGCATACTCGTCCTCCCCCCCCCCCTTCCTTCCAGTCCCTTGTTGTTTGCCCCTCCCGGTTCACCCTCTTTGCCTGCGTACCCACGTTCCATTTTCGGCACTTGAGATTTCTCTCCCCCCCCCCCCCCTTTTTCTGTTATTCCCTTCACAGATGCATGCTCCTTCGTGATGTTGTAGTTCTCCCCCCTTTCCTTCGTGCAGCTGGGGAGCCGATTTCTTCCTCCTGTGCTGGGAGTTGTGCTTCCTGTTCTCCTGTGTCCCTTTCTGTTGGCGTCCCTCCACCCTGCTTTCAGCCCAGGGGGTGGGGTGTGGTAGCCGTTTCCCTCCTCTGCCCCCACCCCTTCCTTTCCTCTGTTCCCTTTTTCCTGCCCTAGTGGCTGTCCCTATCCCTCCCTTCCTGTGGTGGCTGATTCCGGGGGTGGGACTTCCCTGGATGCCCCTGCAGCTCCCTTTCAGTCTCCCTCCCCTGCAATGGCCACCTTGACTGCCACTGCCGGGTTGCCTGCCATCGCTGCCACTGAGGCACTGGCGGCGGCGGGCACGGACAGGGACTCCCAAGCCCCCGTTGCTGCTGCTGCCTTGACTTCTGCCGCCTCCACTTCTGGGACCGCTCCCTTGGCTGGTGGGAAGGGCTGGGGCACAAAGAAGGGCAAGGGCCCTGCCTGGAAGGTGAAACCTCCTGTGTCGGTGGATCCCTCTCCCGCTGCGGCCCTGTCAGAGCCGCAGCCCCCCCTTCTCCCTTACCCGTTGTTCCCTCCGCCAGCCCTGGGGGTGCCGCTCCTTCGGCCCCCAGGGCGTACGCCCAGGTGGCTGCGACCCCTCCACTCGCCGCCTCGCTGTCTGCTCCAGCTGCCTCCCAGAATACCATTCCCGCTGGCCGGGGCCCCTTTCCCACCCTCGCCAGGGAGCACGGGGTGCGTTGCCTCCTGGTGCTGGCCTCTCCCACGTAGAAACCTATGTGTGGGCGTTGGCGCGGGTGGTGGGGCCCACGGCCGTGGTGGCGGCCTCTAAGATGTTTGGGAAGGTGGTATTCTTCCTGGCGTCGGAGGCCGCTGCCCGGGAGGCGGTGGAGAGGGGCTTGGCGGTGGGGGGCGTTCATGTCCCCCTTGAGCCTTTGGAGGACCTGGGCATACGGGTGGTGGTCTCCTCGGTTCCTCCCTTCCTCCCCAATGCCGCCCTTTTGCCGTTCCTCTCCACCCTGGGGAAGCCCCTGCCCATCCTCAGCCCCCTTCCCTTGGGCTGTAAGGACCCCGCCCTCCGCCACGTTTTATCGTTCCGCCGGCAGGTGCAGATTCAAGAGCCGGCAGCGGCGCGTGACTGGGAGGCTCTGGAGGGGCCCTTTCTGGTGCCCCATCGAGGGGCCCACTACTGGGTTTATTATTCTTTGGGGGAGGCCCGGTGCTTTCTCTGCTGGGCGGTGGGGCCCGTCCGGAGGGACTGCCCCCTGGCCCGGCTTGGAGGGGCATCTGGGACCCCCAATACCCGGAAGGGCGTCGACCCTACCATCGCGGGCGGCCCTGGTTGCCCGGTCCCTGGGGTCGCCCCTCCTCCATCCGTGATCGTTTTCAACCCCGCTTGGGTCTCGGGGGAGGCCCCCCCGACGTGCTCAGATGACTGTGCGGGCTCCGCCGCTGAGGTGGGGAGTAGCCCGGGGCTGGCGGAGGAGAGGGTGGCAGGGCTGGTAGTAGGACTCGAGTGGGGCTCGCATCAGGGGGAGTCTGTCCCTTTCCCGGCTTTTCTGCCCTCGTCTTCCCTTACCCTCCCGTCATCGCCCTCGCTCCCAGGCTCTGACCCGGCTGGCCAGCCCCCCTCTTCGGGGAGCTGGAAGCTTGTGCGAGGAAGACGCCGTAAGTGGGGATCACGGGCCCAGCACCCCCACCCCTAGCTGGCGAGGGGGAAGGGACCCCCTTTAAACCTATGAAGGGGG
This sequence comes from Chelonia mydas, assembly GCF_015237465.2. Classification (NCBI taxonomy): domain Eukaryota; kingdom Metazoa; phylum Chordata; order Testudines; family Cheloniidae; genus Chelonia; species Chelonia mydas. Next base: position 36,447 of record NW_025111275.1, on the reverse strand, counting down.
TTGCTGGTGCTGGGCCTTCCGTTGACTCCCCTGCTGGTGTTCGTGGTTTGGAGTCGGCCGAGGTCGCTGCAGCCGCGGAGGTGGGTCGTGCCACCTCTCTCATGGACTCCCTCCCCGAGGGGGTCTTGGAGGGAGTCCCTGTTGCCCTCTGTGCCCCCTGTAGGCTCTGAAGTGGCTACTGCCCCAGCCGCTGTCGAGGGGGACCCTGTAGGGGCGGGTGGGGACTTTGCCTCTATTTTTGCTGAGATCGAGGCCCTGGGCTTGACCCCAACCACCGAGGGGGTGGATGCCTCCCTGTTAGGGGGCCTCGGTAAGGGGGATTGTAATCTGTTGCCCTCCCCTCCCTCCTTTCCCCTGCCTCAGGCAGTTGCCCCCGTTTTGGCCTCTGCAATGCCCCAGGACCTGACCATCTGCCCGGCTGCGAATGGTAATCCGGCTGACGCCGCCGGGCCCCATGAGGAGACAGCTGACACCGAGCAGCCGGTCTTTGAGCCCACGGGTGTCCTACCCTGTGAGGCGGGGCCGCAGCCCTCGCCTCCCCCCAGCGCTGTAATCGTGGGTGCCTCGCTTAGTGGGGCACCAGAGCCTAGCGCTGTGGAGGCGCCCCAATCCCTTGCTGCCCCTTTGACTACTGTGCTGGGTCGAGAGGCACCGTGTCCCTGTGGTTCTGCCACTCGGCCCCTGATTGTGTCCCCGTTCCCTGCCCTGACCCTGCGCCTGTCCTAGATTTGTGTCCTGTCCCTGACCCTGTTCCGGCCCCTGTACCTGTCCTTAACCTTTATTCCTTCCCCCCTCCTGTTGCTGCTGTCCCCGTGGTTGCCTCATTTTCTTTTCATGAAGGCCCCCGGGAGGCGGTTTTTGTTTTTTCCTCTCTTGGCCCATTTGGGGCTGCAGTTCTCCCTTCGCCATTGTCCCAAGGGCCGAGTGCTGAGTCGGGTGGCGCGGTGCCAGAGGGACGGGTGCCGCGGCGGGGCTCTGATCCCTGCATGCCCGTCTCGATGGGCCACGGGGCTGGCAGGGGGGTCCAATCGGGAACGAGGAATGAGATGCGCTCTTTCTTGGAGGACACTCATGGCTCCACGAACAGAGTGCATCTCGCTCTTCAGCGCTGGGGCAATTTCCATCTTGTTCTCCAGACCGTGAGGGTCGTTATGGGGGAGGGCAAAGGGACAGGGAAGCGGGACTCTGCGGCTTACCAGCAGGCCCGCAGCTTCCGTGACGCCCTGATGGCGTTTGGGGTTGATCACGGTTTGCTGCGGGGCCCAATGGGAGTGTGCATCTGTGAAGGGAACAACGGAAAAAGCGGAGGGGGGAGAAATCTCAAACGCCCCTGTCCGTGAGGCTCATCCCCAGCCCTCCTTATGTCGCTGTCCGTCTTTGCCACTTTGAACCATTCCCGGGAATGGCCCGGGGCTGTAGGTTGGGTTTCCACAGGTGCCAGGTGCTCTCCTTCCTTCGGGAGGGGGGTACTCGGTTATTTTCTTGCAGGAGACCCACATGGACCCAGCCACTGAAGCAAGCTGGCAGCTGGGGTGGGGGGACAGGGTCTACTTTAGCTACCTTTCAGCCCGTCATGCCGGGGTGGCGACCCTGTTCTCCCCGCACCTACAGCCCAAGGTGCTGGGGAGTACCGAGGTCGTGCCGGGTCGCCCGCTGCACCTTGGGGTTCCGGTGGAGAGGCTGACATTGCATCTCGTCAACGTCCATGCCCCGGCATCTTGCCCGGAGCGAGCGCGTTTCTCTCGGCAGGCGTCCGCCTTCCTCGGTTCTTTGGATCCTCGCGAGTGCCTGGTCCTGGGGGGAGACTTCAACCGCACCCTCAAGGAGCGGGACCGCACAGGGATCGAGCCGAGCCTGGCCGCCACAGACGTCCTCAGGGAGATCGTAGCCCATCACTCCCTGGTGCGACCACCACCCAGACGATGACTCTGCGTTCACTTTTGTCTGGGTGGAGGAACAACAGTAGAGCCGCTCCCGGTTGGATGGCATTTACTTTTCTCGGTGTCGTCTTTCGCAGGCCCACTCCTCCAGCATTAGGTCGGCCCCGTTCTCAGACCACCGAGATGGCCTCTCTTTCTTCGGGGCCGGCCTATTGGCATTTCAATAACAGCCTGCTGGAGGCTGTGGGATTCGTGCGTCCTTCTGGGAGTCCTGGCTGTCCTGGCGGGAACAGAGGCATGCCTTTCCCTCAGCGTGGTGGTGGTGGGATGTGGGGAAAGTGCACTCCCGGCTCTTCTGCCATAGCCACACCCGGGGCACCAGCCGGCGGAGGGATGTGGTGATAGAGCAGCTGGAGCGGGAGGTTTTGGAGCTGGAGAAGGAAAAAGATGTAGCTTTTCACTGCTGCATTACTTGCATATTACTCTCTGAGAGCAGTGGGAGTTTTGCGTGTAAAATGACGATAGATTACAATTTTGTCGACTTTTCTAATCTGAACTCTGCCAATTCAGGGTTTAACTGGCTTTTGGATGAGAATTCTAGAAATGGTAGGGCTGGAAGGGATCTCAAGGTCCGTCTCGTCCATCCCCCTGCATGAGGCAGGAGTATGTGTACCTGGACCATCCCTGACAGGTATTGGTCTAACTTGTTCTTAAATACCTCCAGTGCAGGGGAGGCTATGGGACTGACCTCCGATATTAGGTAACAAATAGCTACAAATGCATGTTCTGGTGAATGGCTGATGTGTGTCATTATGTACCAAAATAGTCTCCCTGAAATGAAAGAACTGAGGGGGTGGGAGGGATACAGGAAGGTGTAGTGGGAGAGGGTGGAGGGAATAGAGGGAGGATCGATGGGGAGGCTGGGAAGAAGGGATGCAATGAATAGAGGCAGGAGGTGATCCAGAGTCTGCTGCTGTTGCAGTTGTTACTGTTGGTGTAATTGTGTCCTGTGTCCCTTCTTTCTCCTTGTAGGGAGAACCACAATATGTAGGGCCGTACCAACTGGTCTGGCAGTGACCCCATCAGTGTCCCGGTCCCCAAGGATACTCACAGTTCCACAGGGGTCGGCCCAGGCTGCCACAACTCGGAAACTGGGCCTTCGGCACCAGTGACCCCTGTCTCCCTCTGTAGCTCCCTGCAGTGAGTCCAGCCAAGCCTGACTCCTGTGGGAGGTTTTTTCTACCCCTTCAGGGCACAAGGCTCGGACTCAGAATATGCAGGGCCAGCAGGCAGCCTTTTCCAAAACAGGTAACAATTGATTAGTCCCCTGAAGCACAGAACCTGAAAGTCCCTGGGTTAGTGTGAGAGAGGCAGGGGGAACCCAGGGTTCATTGTGCCCTGCTGCCCTGCCCTCCATCCCTGCTGTCTCTGTCCCCGTGTCTCCCAGTCCCAGTGCCCTGCCTGTCTGTGCATCCTGCTCATCTCAACACCGACACCTGATACCGTGTCTCTTTGTTCTCCTCCACAGGGACCTTGGCCACCTCCCCTGCTGATACCTGGGGTAAGTCACTTGCTGTAAGGGTTGATGTCCAGTCACTGACCACTCCCATCGCCTTTTCTGCATCCTCCTTCGATATGGGTTGATTCCAGTCCAGACAGGCCTGGGGGTGCTACGTCTTGAATACCTAGCCCTGATCTCCCCTGGCCTAGGGAGAAAATGAATTATTTCCCCCCAAGGCGTAGAAAGCCAAGGGGCTTGATAAAGAGTCCTACAGATAGATCATAAATTCCCACATTCATCACGCCTGCCCCCCACTCCCACAAGGGACCTGCAGGGCAGGTGAGGAGTTGGGGGGGGACATATCTCTTGGGGGGGGTGATTTGTGGTACATGGAAAGGGGATTATCCCCTCTGCCTCTCCTCCCCAATCTCCCACTCAGATTTGATAACTGAATGCAGTAGGGATATCTCACTAGAGAGCACTAAGGTAGGTGAATTGTTCACCCTCACTGAAAAGACACAGATTATGGTTGTGCTGCAAGTTCACTAGCAGGTATTGTCTGGCAGGCCAGGCCTGACTCACAAAATGGTGCCTTAGATTAACACTGTGGGATCACAACCTGCGCCCAGCCCACCATACCAGGCAACTGGTAAAATACAGCAGTTAAGTTCATAGGGAGCTGACAAGCATGCTGGACATGGGAAAAATTCTAGAGTCAGTCAGTCCCGTGACTTCTCCAGCTGTTATGGATCCCAAAAAGGATGGAATCATGAGATTTTGTGTTGATTACAGAAAACATAGTGCCCTCATGGCTCCTGATACATACCCTCTGCCCAGAATTGATAACATGTTGGACGCTTGAGGCAGGGAAAAGTAGCTGAGCACCTTGGATTTAACAAAGTATCCGGCTCTGGCTCCAGGCAGTCAGACCTGGTGGTTGGAGCAGTGATGGAAGCCGGACATAAGATTGGGATCTGGCCAAGGTCAGCGCTGAAACTGTGGTTCGCGGGACAGGCTGTAGGTCAGAACTGAGGTAAAAGCCCAAAGTAAAGGCAAATCGGTATTTTACTCAGTCCAGATGCAGGCCAAAGGTCGAAGCCAGGCTAGAGTCATTCTGGGGTTCTGGGGGTCAGGAGGCGGATGCAGGGCTGGACTGGGATAGTAACAGGGCTGCAGCAAGGCCAGGGTAGGGCATGGACAAGGCTGGAGTGGGCTGGAGCAAGGCTCAGGCAAGGCTGGGGCAGGAAAAGGAACTGGATGAAGGGCAGGCTGGAAGCCTAGGGAGTCGGCAACATTGCCAGGCAGCAGGAGGGTTTGTCGCTGGGTGAGGCTGTTGCCCAGACTAACTGGTAGCTCATGCGGGGTCAGTGAAATACCTGTGCCTGGGGGTCACCTGACCTAGGCCCTGCTCAGGGACAGGTGGCTGCAGCGTGCCTGGGGGCTGAGTCACTGCTGGAGGGTGAGTCACAGCAGCTGAGTGAGCAGCCCTGGTCTGACTGCGGGTTTCCCTCCCACAAAAGGATATTGGCAAATCCCCTTAGAAAGGGAAGCACAGAAAAAAATCCACCTTCATCACTGATTCGGGACTTTATGAATTTGAAGCGTTGCCATTTGGGTTAATTAATGCAGGAACCACATTTCAGAGGCTTGTTAACCAGTTGTTAGTGGGGTCACAGGACTTTGCTGGAGCTCACATAGATGACGTTGCTCTCTTCAGCAATTCCTGGTCAGATCATAACAATCCGGGCCGGCCTTGCGGGTGGGCGATGTGGTCAGGGGGCGCTGTCTGAGTGACAGTAGCTGGCAGGCCTGGGCTGCCAGAATGGGGGTGAGTGTGAGAGGGCCTGGGGCTGGAGCCGCTGTCCAGCCAGGTGGGGAGCGGGCGATGCCATGCAGAGCTGCCACCCCTCCGTGGAGCCCTCTCCGTCCCCGCCAGGCAGCACTAAGGCAGAACCGCGCTCCCCGCTCTCGCCATCCCTCCTCCGCTGAGGGCCACACGCCAAGCCAGGCTCTCCCTGCAGCCTCCCATGGAAGCTGGTGGCTACTGCTGCTGGAGCAGCCGCACCATCGAGGGCGGCCAGTGGGCACTGCCCAGCTTGCTGCTCTTTGGTGCCGGGCTGCTGGGGAACTCGCTACCTTCCTGCTGGGCCAGCACCAGCTGCAGTGGGCTCCTGCCTTCTCCCTGCGGGTGAGCAGGCTGTCGGTCACTGACCTGCTGGGCAAGGGCCTGCTCCGCCCCATGGTGCTGGTCGCTACGCACACAACTGGAGCCTCAGCGACCTGGGCTGGGGAGCAGTGGTGGGTGGGGGTTGAGCTGGGCAGCCTGTGTCGGCTCTTCGCCTTCCTCGTGGCCTTCTTCGGGCTGCCCCAGGCTGCTGCTGCTGGCCATGGCCCTGGAGTGCTGGTTCTCCTGGGCCTCCCCTACTTCTACCAGCCCCACATCAGCCACCGCTCAGGTGCCACTGCTGATCCTGGCAGCCATCGTGCTCTGCGCCCCCTTCTGCGCCCTGCCACTGCTGGGCTCCGCACCCCTGTCAGTACGGCCTGGGCACCTGGTGCTTCATCCACACGGCTGGCAGTGTCACCGCCGTGCTGGGCTGCTCCGTGCGCGACGTGGGCCTGCTGTGTTCACTGGTGCTGGCCCCCATGCGCAGCCTCGACTGCGTGGCCCCTGGCTGCAGGGCAGGAGCTGCCTGGTGTGGGGCCCAAGTGCAGCCCCCCCTGTGCGGAGTGCAGAGCACATGGAGGAGCTGGATCCCCTCCCCCTGCTGGCCCACAGACTTGTGTTTTTCCCGGTGGATGCTCCACTCCCGCTCCGCCATGAGCCCCCGCTTGGCCTCTTCCCCTGAGGACCTGCCCTTGCTCCACCTCTTCCTGCCCCCACTCTGCCCCCTCTCCCAAAACACTCCCTGCCTTCTGCACACTCTCTGCCTCCTCCCCCGAGCACCTCTCACCAGCCGGTCAGTGGGCAGCCCTGGGGGCCGTCAAACAGTTCTGGCTGGTGGGTTCTGTCAGAGAAACCTGTTCTGGCCAGTCCAGACTTCGAGAAACTATTTGCACTGTTCATTGATGCCGGTAACACAGGTCTGGGGGCCTTGCTAACGCCAGCTGGGGAAGGCAATAAAAAGCATCCTGTTGCTTTTTTAAATAAAAAACTGACTCCCAGTGAACAAAATGACTGTGTCATAGAAAAAGAACGTTACGCGGCTGTGTGGGCAGCCCGGCAGCTAAGGGCTTCCCTGTTCAGCAGAGAATTCAGGGTTCTAACAGCCCCCGCTCCACAACAAAAGGTACCTGCTCCAGACTGCTCTGTGGCAGTAGAGAGCTTGAAGAATATGATACAGAAATTGTACATATTAAGGGCAAGGAAAAGGTAGTGGCAGATGCACTCTCCAGGCAAGAGAGTCTGAGCTGACTCCTGTGGATCAATGTAGGGGGTGAGCTGTCACCCAGGGACTTTGGAACAATTGGTGAGTGATCCTTTCACCACACATACATTTCTATATCCCCTGCAATGCTACCATAGCCAATGGACAGGCGGGAGGCTGAGCTCCTTCCCTTACTCCTGCCTCTGTCTTTCTCTGGCTCCATGTCTGTGGGGGAAACTAGTTTAAAATATGCCATCACTTTCTTCGGGTGTCCCATATTCCCTGTAAGGGGAACCAATCCCTCCACCCTGATCAGCTTTGCCAGGTTTTGTCTGGGGTCACTCTCCTTCCTGCTCCGTCTGACCCAGCTACAATCCAATTAGCATTTGTGATGGTTCCCTATCAGATTATATCCAGGTCCATTTCCCTCTGCAGGGGAGAGGGTGGCCATCACCCCTGAGTATTCCCAGCTGCACTTATATACCAGACCTATGCAATCAGATACGAACTACAGCGCATATGGTATAGGGCCATCAAACATCTTGACAGGTAAAAGGAGACGCAAGAAAGTCGGTCCCCAGTGGTGCTTCGCGATGGTATGGGGAAAAGAGCCTGATAAGCGAGCGGCAAACCTTCCCCCAGTGGCTACAGGTCTTCTCGCCAGAGGGAGGTTGGAGCCCACCCTGCTCCCTGCCTTGCCTGTGAGCCTCAGCCTGGGCTCTCTGATGGCTCTCCATGGTGACTCCACCAGTCTGAACCCAGCTTCTCCCAGGTGACCGGTTGTGGGCAGAGTTCTCCCAGTTGTCACTGGGAATCCTGAATTTCCTGAGAGCTTGCTTGACCCTTGTCTCTGTATCGGAGCTTTACCCTTCCTCTGCATCACGGGCTGTTCTTACATTGGCCACGGAGCACGGCCTTCGGCAGACGATCTTGGGGCATGCACGTCATGTGTCCCAGACAGCGCAGCCTGCGAGCGTCCAGCCCTGTCTGCATACACGGTGGGACTCTCAAGGATCTTGTTATTGGTGATCCCTTGGTCCCAAGTGACTCCAAGGATTTTTCTAAGACAGCGGAGGAGGGAACTGTTCAATCTCCACTCCTGCTTGGAGGATGTGACCCAGCTTTCACAGCCGTAAAGGGGAATACTAGGACACAAGCCTGTTAAACAGGGTTAGCCATAGGTGCCGACTCTGTGGGTGCTCTAGGGCTCAGCACCCACCAGCAGCCCCCTGAATCAGCTCCTCGCCCCAGCGCCTCCTGCCCGCCGGCAGCCCCGCCGATCAGCACATCTCCCACCCCCCCAGTGCCTCCTGTGTGCTGGTGATCAGCTCTTCAGCAGCATGCAGGAGGTGCTGTGGGGGGGAGGGGAGGACAAGCGAGGGCGGAGTTTGCTTGGGGGACATGTCAGAACGGGGTGGGAAGAGGCAGAGTGGGGGCGGAGCCAGGGCACGAAGAGGAAGGGTGGGGGTGGGGCGTTGGGGGAAGGGGTGGAACAGGGGTTGGGACCTGGGGCAGAGCAGGGTGTCGAGCACCCCCTGGCACATTAGAAAGTCAGCACCTCTGGGGTTAGCAGTTTGTTGTTCCAAACACGTGAGGTAAGTTTGCCAAAGGTGACAGAAGCTTTGCCAGTGACAGCATCAAGTCTCCTATCAAGGTTATGTGAGTTGGTAAGAATTGTGCCATGATAGCAGGAGGGATCCACGTTCTCCAGAGCTTCATTACTGACATAGATCTTAGGCGGGATGTTGGTACCTTGTGCCATGACAACTGTTTTCTTGATGCTGATTAGCAGGCTGAACTTGTTGCACGCATCAGAAAACTTGTTTATTGTGATCTGCAATTCATCAGGTCGAATTAGAGACGAATGCAGCGTCATCTGCAAAAAGCAGATCCCAAGTCGTAAGCTGGGTGACATGCCTTCTGCTCTGTCATCATCTGATGTTAAACAAGCTGCCGTCCATCCTTGAGTCAGTTAGTACACTAGACTGATCATTTCCAAAAGTGTACAACAGAATAGAAAAGAAGATGCCAAAGCCAGTGGGCGCTAAGATGCAGCCTGCTTCATGCCAGTATCAATAGTAAACTCGGATGATGTTTCATTTTCATACTGGATAGTTGCCTTCATTCCCAAGTTGAACTCTTTGAATACGGAGAGCCCCTTTTGTGGAAGCCAGTTTTCAACAGGATCTTATAGATGCCGTTCCTGCCAACCGTTACGAAGGCCTTTTGGAGGTTAACGAATGCGATATAGAGAGGGGCCTGTTGTTCGTGGCTTTTTTCTTGCAATGAGTGCAATCACTACATGCAATTAGTACAAAAGCATCCAATGATTAGTAAGGGCCACATCTGCATGGGTCAGAAGTACTGATTTTCAAATCATTAAGAACATCACACGGTCACGTTCACTTTAGATTTCCGGTTTAGTGACCATGTGTGAGATTTTTAATTAAACCAGGGCAATTCCCAGACAAAAAACCTTACTGTGGAGTTAAGGCTGAGGGGACATAGCAGTAATTTAGAGTAAACTATAGTACCAGGATGTAGAAATGATCCCAAATCCAAGTGGTAGGCCAGTTCTATCCTAAAAAGTTAAGTTGAGCCTGTTACGTAGCTCAGGGCAGGAGCGGGAGAAGGTCCCGAGACGTGGGGGCACCAGCACCCAAAACAATGTCCTGCCCCCTGCTCCTCCCCTTCTTCCCGAGGTCCTGCCCTCGCTCCGCCTCTTTCCCTGAGGCCCCACCCCACTGCTTGCTCTTCTCCATCCCCTCTCCCTGTCGCTAGCCCTTGAGGCAGGGAAAAAGTGGGAGGGCAAAGCCCTCCTGTCCCCCACGGTTCCAGCACCCCTGGCTCAGGGGCGTGAAAAATTCATGCCCTTGGGTGATGTAGTAAAACCAGCCTAATCCCTAGTGTAGACAGTGCTCGGTTGAGGGGAGAATTCTTCTGTCACCCTACATACCGCCTCTCGGGTAGGTGGATTAACTAGAGTGACAGGCGAACCCCTGTAGTGAGCGGCTGCTCTGACGTGCTACAGTCATGTCTCTGTACCACTGCAGCTGTGCCCCTGTCGTGGTGGACGTGTAACCGTAGCTAAACCTAATGAACGCACAGTCCAGGTTGCACTTAGCGCATCCCAAACACGGTAAGGTCTGGCAATGCCCAGCCAGGGCCTGCAGAATAGATGGAAGCAGCAGGGTCTGAGGAGGAGGAAGGGGGGGAAACATGTATGAGAGGGAGGGGGGAGGTAGAGACATTATCCAGATGATCAATATTATTTCGTACAAGGCTCTTCCTGTCTTAGTGCAGACATCGCTAACGCCTGGATTTTCCACAAGCAGGGGAAAGACCTCAACCCATAGCCACCCCCTCCAGAAACCGCAAAGGATGGAGCGTGGGGGGGTACTGGTGGGAGGGAAGGGGGTATCGGGAGGGAGGAGGAGGGAATAGAGGATTAGTGTGGGAAGGGATACAATGAATAGAGGCAGGGCATGGTCAGGAGGTCAGTGTGTTGTTGCGGTTGCTATTGTGGGTGTAACTGTGTCCCTTCTTTTGCCTTGTAGGACTCAGCTCCGGTGACAGATCCACGGGTACATAGCTGTGCTGGGATTGTGTCATTAGTGTGGGAATGGGGAGAAAGAACTAGGAGAGGCCCAGCCTCCCTCTCTCCGTATCCCTACTCATCAGCCCACCACAGGGGATCTCCCCCATAACTATCCCGGCGACCATTCCCCAGACCAGCCAGTTGGGACCTCTCCCCCACTGAACACCATGGCAGAACTGGGGGCCGTGACCCAGCAGGAGAAGCCCTGAGCTGCAGTGAGCCTGGTGGGAGCTCACTCCCCTGGCACTAAGCACATTGTCAGCGTCCCTGAAGGAACCTTTGGCTGCTGTGCTTTCCCTGCCCTGCCAGAGCCCGGGCCCCTCCAGCGCCCCCACCCCACAATGGGTCTGCAGCCTGCAGGACAGTGGGGATTAAGGCGGGGACATATATGTGGGGAGGGGGATTTGTGGTAAATGGGAGGCAGTGTCCCCTCTGCCTCTCCTCCCCAATCTCCCACTGTCCCCTCTTCCCCTGGGGCCCAGGAGGGACGGGCTCAGTGACGGGCACAGGGACCCTCACGTGCCTGTCACGGACACAGGGGTATTTGTCTCCTTCCAACGCACAGTTTAACTCCCTCCCCAGACAGCCACAGCTCTGTGCCCCCTTCTGCGCCCTGCCACTGCTGGGCTCCGCACCCCTGTCAGTACGGCCCGGGCACCTGGTGCTTCACCTGCACGGCCGGCAGTGTCACCGCCGTGCTGGGCTGCTCCGTGCGCGACGTGAGCCTGCTGTGTTTGCTGGTGCTGGCCCCCGAGCGCCGCCTCCACCGCGTGGCCCCTGGCTGCAGGGCAGGAGCTGCCCTGTGGGGGGCCAGGACGCAGCCCCCCTGGGCAGAGCGCAGAGCACATGAAGGAGCTGGATCCCCTCCTCCTGCTGGCCCACGGACTTGTGTTTTTCCCAGTGGATGATCCACTCCTGCTCCACCATGAGACCCCGCCCTCGCTCCACCTCTTCCTGCCCCCACTCTGCCCCCTCACCCAAGACCCCCAGACCACCCACCACTTGCTCCTCTCTGCCCCCCCGTGTGCGTATTGGCATACGGATCCAGGTGCCGACTAAGAGATTGTGAAATCTACAAGAGAGTAAATCTACAGGAAGACGCAGTCAGCAGGAGGGGTGTCCTGTTTATGAATAAAAACATAGGATTGTTCTAATAGACCTAAAAGTGCCCAGGAAGGGTCGATGGGCAGGCTGGGAGAAGGGGTGCAATGAATAGAGGCAGGTGGTGGTCCGGGGTCCGCTGTTGTTGCAGTTGTTACTGTGGGTATAATTGTGTCCTGTGTCCCTTCTTTTGCCTTGAAGGGAGAACCGTCATCTCAAGCGACGACAGTGGTACATAGCTGGGCGGGGCTGGGATTGTGTCATTCACAGTGGGGATGCACAGGCAGAATTAGGAGAGGGCCAGGTAACCCTGCTTCCTTAATATAGACCTCATCTCAATTCATTTTTCTTCCACAGGCGGCGAGTGACTCTCGGTTGGAATCATCCCAATGGGTATGTAAATCATGAGTGTTTAATTTCTTCTCAGCCAATATCCACTGACACTAACGGCACAGTCTGATGGAGAACAAATGGGAAAGAGAAACTCAGAGCAGATGGCCTGATGAGAACAAATACAATCAAACGGAAGGCGAATGAGATTGAAAAAATAAAAAAAGTCTACACCTACTGAGTGGGAGGGGAGCCTGTGAGATGCAGTGGAGGTGCTGTGATACAGCAGGGGGAGTGAGTGTCCGTCAGGAATTGAGGAGATACTGCAGGGAGAGCAGGGATACAGCCTGGGGAGAGGGGGTTCAGTAGAGATTATACAGTTATCTTGTACTTTTTTTCTTTAATTATATACAATGTTCCACATAACATCCAAAGCAAGGTTGGAATTTTAGGGTCAGAAATTATTATTTGAATTCTGGTGGATGCAGTTTTCCCGTCACTCTGCCTCTTCCCCCGTCTCCTCTGTCCTACCCTGCCTGTTGAGTTGGTCTCGTACTGCTTCTAGGATAAATATATTGGGGTTATTTGCCATTATTTTCATAACTGAAAGTCTGTGAGATGAGCATACAGTTTCGGAAAGAATTGCCTTCCTCCAAAAAGGCCGTCATCTCCCAGTGTTCGCAAAGAGAGCTTTAGAGGAGATGGTGGCATCCTTTGCTTCTAGTAGTTAGAGACACCTGGTCTAAGGGATCTGTGTTAAAAAGGTTTCGAATTATTCCAGAGGAATCTCACCTAATGTTTTGAAACTTCAGAAAACTTGATAAGTCACAGGGAATATATTCAGAAAATGGGGAATAATTTGAGAAAATGGATCAAATGGAAAGGGGCAGAAACGTACGATGGGTGGGCAGATCCAATTGCTCAGATGCAGATCTTTGATGTCTGCTCTGATGAAGTGAGGGCAGTGGAGTGGAGAAAATCGCAGAAACTGTGGAAAAGGCAGCCGATGCAAGTGAGACCATTTATAGTGCACAGGTCCCAAAGGGGAGTGCAAAAGCCTTGAGTGAAAGGAAGGGGGCCATTTGTTCCTGGGAAAAAGGAGGTGAGGGGATTAAGCATCCACCAGCCCAGTACCAGTCACCTCCTGGTAACCCTAATTATCAGACCCCAGCCCAAAGGGACGGCCCAAAATAGTGTTTCTTATGTAACCCTTCTGCCCATCAGAGTTGGCAGCAACAAGGGCCGGGTTCAATATCTAGGGGATCCATTCCAATAACACAATGCAAACCGGCTCGAGCCCCCACCCAGTGACCTGGGACAAATATATACCACCCCCGCTGGGCGCCTCCAAGAGGCAATACTTCCCCTCTCGCAAGCACATAGTCTGAGTGTAGCAAAAAGCCTTTTAATAACAGAGAGAAACAATGTGGCATTATGTTGGGGAAACACCACCAACAGGATTCATAACACAGCCCATGAGCAAAAAAAACCACCCCAAGCAAATTGGGGCATGCCCCTTTCCCTCGGGTTCTTGAGTCCCAGCACCCAAACGTCTCTTGAGTCCAGCAATCCACAAATCACCCAAAGTCCAAAAAGTCCAGCCCCAGAGTTCAAAAGTTCATCTGCATAGTGTTACTCCCCAGTCTGGCTAAAATGTGCCTGTGTGTGGGGGAAAGGGGTAAGGGGCACCTTACGTGTCCTGAAGCTGACTGCCCCACAGGGCTCTGCTCTGCTACGCTGTCTCACGAACGGCTCTGCTCCACCACGACCGGCTCTGCTCTGCACAGCTCGCCGTCTCACGAACACACCGCTGTCTCACGGATGGCTCCGCTCCACCACGACCGGCTCCACTCCGCACAGCTCGCCGTCTCACGAACAGCTCTGCTCAGCTCGCCGTCTCACGAACACGCCGCTGTCTCACGAACGGCTCCGCTCTGCACAGCTTGCCGTCTCACGAACAGCTCTGCTCAGCTCGCCATCTCACGAACACACCGCTGTCTCACGGACTGCTCCGCTCCACCACGACCGGCTCTGCTCGGCACAGCTCGCTGTCTCACAAACAGCTCTGCTCAGCTCGCCGTCTCACGAACGGCTCCGCTCTGCACAGCTCGCCGTCTCACGAACGGCACCACTGCACGCTAGATCTTCCGGCTCCCCACTACTTGACACAGTGCTCAGTGATTTCAGCTCTCAGTGATTTCAGCTCATAGTAGTGGGGGCCTTAGTGCTGGTGCACCATAAGGCCAACGTGAATGCAGCCCAGTACCTGTAGCAAGACTCTTAATAGACCCAAAATTAGCTCTGACATTCCACAGTGGAGAGAGACAGAGGTGCAATTGGTGCTTCAGGCCCTCACAAAGGGGCCCACACCACCAGGTACTAATACCTGTCTCAAGTCTCTCTCCATTCACACAGTTTTGGAACCCATGACCCTGGCCTAGCGAGTGCTACTCAGTTGATGGTGAGTCCCTCCATCATAACAAAAGGCCAAGTACAGTTCCAAGCACAGTTCCCATAATCAGGGTAATAACAATTTACTCTTCCCGCCCCAATAACAAAGACACTGGGGATCCCACAACAGCTGAAGTGACCATTTGGGCAGCTATGGCCTCAGTCTAGGCGGGGTGGGTGTGCCTATGCAAATGAGATCGGCCCCTGAAGTTTTTTTTCCACAACTTGCCACACCTCACCACCAGATGTCAGGGTGGAGCTCATCCTGACACTGCTTACATCCTCCCCCCAGCCGAGAATTTGTCGTCCCGACAAATCACACGCCCTTTATACCAACTCATTGGTTTCCTCCAAAGGGCCTCAGGAAGCCCACTTTAGCTTCCACAAGCCTGTGTGCTAAATGTATTGGCTCCTCACTAGTCACCCCAGGTGCATCATAAGTTAACCGTTTCACTGGTCTTATCACCCTGTCTCGTCTATTGAGACTCTCTGTTGCCGAGGTAGGGGGAACATCCTCTTGAGTGACGGATGGAGAGGCTTCCCTGGAGGGTCCCTCGGCTACTGGCGTAGGCCCCTGCACTCCTAGTTCTAACGCTGGAGGGTTCAAGGTGCCCAGGGCATCCTCTACCTGTGTGTCTCCACTGTCCAATAACCTGTGTGTGTCATCACAGGGGGGTCTCATCAGCGGCACCGGGGTGTCAGAAAGGGGCCTAAATAATTCCGCCATGGGGTTTAGGGCGGAAGAGGGAAAACTCTCGTTTGGTTCAGCTGATCGAGACTGAAATCTTGTCTCCATCCCAGGATACACCAGGGTTGTGTCTTCCTCCTCAGACTCACTCTCAGATGTGCAGAATAGGGGTAAGTTAGCTGCAGGGGGCCCGCTGTCTGTTTTGGATGGCGGCTTGGGTCTAGCACCTCTGTTCTGCCCGGCTGCCCTGTCGTGGCCGGTCTCATAAGGGATGCTTACCAATTCCCCCACAGGGAGCAAAAGGTTTCTATGCACCGTCTTTATTTGCCCTGGGCCGTCTTCAGGTTTGATCTTGTAGACCGGCAGATCTCCCAGCTTTTCCATCACCAGGTAAGGTATTGCCTTCCATCTGTCAGCTATCTTGTGTTTGCCAGCAATACCCAAATTTCGCAGCAGGACTCTGTCCCCCGGCTGGAGCTCCTGCGAACGCACTCTAGCATCATATCGATGTTTGTTGCGGTCTGCGTTCTTCCGAGCCGCAGCGGTAGCTAAGCGATAAGCATCCTGCAGCTTTTCTCTTAGTCGGGATACATATTGCTGGTGAGTTTCATAGCTATCTCCATCCTCTGATACACCAAAGCACAAGTCTATGGGTAATCTTGGTTCTCGCCCAAACATCAAGAGATATGGGGTGACTCCCGTAGCATCGTTCTTTGTGGCATTGTAGGCATGCACCAGAAATGCGACATGCTGGCTCCAGGTTGCCTTCTGCTCTGGTCGCAAAGTTCCCAACATATCTAATAGGGTTCGGTTGAACCTCTCTGGCTGAGGATCACCTTGGGGGTGATAAGGCGTTGTCCTAGACTTTTTAATTCCTGCTATCTTCAGCACCTCCTTCAGAAGGTGACTCTCAAAATCCCGCCCCTGATCAGAGTGTATCCGAGCCGGGAATCCATAGACTGAGAAATATTTGTCCCACAATACTCGAGCGACGGTGGTGGCCCTCTGATCACGTGTGGGATATGCCTGTGCATACCGCGTAAAATGGTCAGTCACTACTAGAATGTTCCCAACATTCCTCTTGTCTACCTCTACAGACAAGAAATCAATGCATACCAATTCCAAAGGTTTGTTGCTGGTGATGTTCTTGAGATATGCAGCCCTCGTGGGCAGAGTTTTCCTTTGAACACATCGAGTGCAAGTCTCACATTTCCTGCGAACATCTTCAGCCATTCGGGGCCAATAGAACCTACTACGAATAAGTTCCAGGGTCCTCTCCATCCCTAAATGCCCAAAGTCATCATGCAGAGCCCTCATGGCCAGGGCTCTGTACTTTTTTGGCAGCACTAGTTGTGCTCGTTGTTTTTGTAAAGGGTCAGTGGTCATTCGGTGTAGCACTCCCTGAATCAGTTTTAGTTTGGTCCATTCTCTCAATAGTAGTTTACCCTCCGGGTTAGGTGGGACAACCGCAGCTGGGCTTCGCCCCTCCCTTTTGGCAAGTAGTGTATCACGAATGTCAATATCTTGCCGCTGGGCTTCTTGCCAGTCCGCCGCATTGAGCATGGGCAAAGGAGATTGGTCCAATGCAATATAGTTCACTGAAGCAGAAGGCATGCATTCAGGGGGCAGGCCCAAAGCTTCTGCAACACATCCATGAAGGCTCTCACGGGCCTCTGGCTCTCGGCGACTCACACTGCAAATAGCTCTCACTCCATCTGTGGGTATCACCGCAACTTCTGGAGCCTGTGGACGCCTGGACAATGCATCTGCATCTACATTGCTTCTCCCTGATCGGTACTGAATGCTGAACTCATAGCTAGCCAAGGCGGCTACCCATCTCTGCCCTGTAGCATCCAGCTTAGCACTTGTTAACACATAAGTCAGTGGATTGTTGTCTGTCCACACCTGGAACTGAGCACCATACAAGTAGTCTCGAAATTTCTCAGTGATGGCCCATTTCAGGGCCAAAAATTCCAGCTTGTGGGTGGGATAGCGAGTTTCACTATCAGACAATCCTCGGCTGGCAAAGGCTACAGGTTTACGTTTGCCTTCCACTTCCTGGTACAGGACTGCTCCCAGACCCTCCAAACTGGCATCAGTATGCAGGATAAAGGGTTTGCTTGGGTCAGCAAAAACTAGGACTGGAGCATGAGTTAGGCAAGTAATGATTTCTCGAAAAGCCCTTTCACATCTCTCATCCCACCATGGCCCAAATGGTTCAAATGGGCCATAGTGTCTCTGCACAGGGGGCTTTGGAGACCTCCCCTTATTCTTGGACTTAGATTTGTTCTTGCTGGACTGATGTCCCCTGGTGAGATCGTTCAGAGGCTTTACAATCGTAGCATAGTTTTTCATAAATCTGCGGTAGTAGCCACTAAATCCGAGAAAGGTCTTGAGTTCTCTGTAGTTACTGGGACGTGGCCATGTAGTGAGTGCTTCTATTTTATCAGGATCAGTACTCACACCCTCTTGGGACACGATGTGACCCACATACTTCACTGAGGTTCTGCAGAACTGGCATTTGTCAATTGAAAGCTTCAGACCATAATCCTCCAACCTATCAAGCACTTTAAGAAGTCTTTCTTCATGCTCCTCTAAGGTTCTTCCAAACACAATCAGGTCATCCAAATAAACTAACACTTGCAGTAAATTCATGTCTCCCACAACTTTCTCCATGAGACGTTGAAAGGTGGCAGGTGCTCCAGAAATCCCTTGGGGCATGCGTTCGAACTGATAAAACCCTAATGGGCAGATGAAGGCTGTCTTCTCCTTATCTTCTTCTCCCAGAGGGATCTGGTAGTATCCACTTCGAAGATCCAACACAGAGAACCACTGGCTTCCCAGCAAACAGTCTAAGGCATCTTGCACTCGAGGCATAGTGTACTGGTCGACCACAGTACGGCTGTTTAGGGTGCGGTAGTCAATACACATCCGAATTTTCCCATTCTTTTTACGGACTACCACAATGGGTGAGGCGTATGGGCTGCGGGACTCTGTAATGATGCCATTCGCAGCCAGCTCCTGAAGATGATGTCGCACATCTTCCATCTCAGAGAGAGCAATCTTCCTAGATCTCTCCCTGAAAGGTCGAGAGTCATGGAGTCTGATATTGTGCTCTACTCCTTTTGCACATCCCACATCCCACTCATGCAGTGAGAACACCTTGGATCTTTCACAAAGTTTCTTCCTCAGGCGATCTTTCCAGTCCTCGGACACTGGTGAATCTCCAAAGTCAAACTTTGCTGGGTCTATTGTGGGAACTTGAGTTTCACACTGGGGTTTTACAATCGACTCAGGCTCAAAGAGGTCTGCTATCTTTTGTCCTTGCTTCACAACAACATCACGACTCGTTTCATTAGCAATCAGTATAGTCACCCTTTCCTGGGCTTCAGCAGGTAGGGTTATGACTCCACTGGGGACCAGCACTCCTTCAGGGAGCTCTCCTCCCATCGGCTTCTCTATCATTGCTAACGTCCCTTTACTGCCTTTCAGACAGGTACTCATGACAAGCACTTCTTGCTCCGTCCTTGCAGGCACTACTAAGGGGGTCGTGCCCGCGTACTTCAGTGCCCCAAGCGGTAGCTCAGATGTCTCCCTTTTAGAGCTCTCAATTTTCCTATAGGCTTCAGCACAAAGCGTATGGATCATCAGGGTATTCAGGTACTGGTCCCCAGCCCGCCTTCTGCAGTAATCCGCGAGTACCTTGAAGAGACTGGAGTTGGTCCCTATCAGCACAGACATATCAGAGGTCCCTTTAGGGTCAGGGCATATTAAGGCAGCTGTGTCTACCTCTTCTCTTACCCCAGCAACCTCCTCTGGGAATTCCAGGTGCACTATGACATACCCTTGGTAGGGGTATTCATCCATGCTGAGGCCACACAGGCCAAGGCCAGTCAGTGGCTGTATAGGCAGGTGCCTAAGCATCTGCTGGTAGAATGACTGAAATATAATAGTCACTTGAGATCCAGTGTCAAGCACTGCTTTACACTCCACCCCTTCAATCCTCACCGTGACCTCTGCTCGAGGCCCTATCAGTCCTGCGGGGATCCCAGCTGGACAGTCTTTTCTGGGGGAATCTTCAAATCCTGCAGACCTGGGGGGTCCCCGTCCCCAGACCCTCTGGCAGCTACCGGATCTCTCCCAACTGATCCTCAGCTTTCCATACACCAAGGAGGGGTTTTCTTCATTACGGCACTTGGCAGCACTGTGTCCATCCTGACCACATCGGTAGCAGAAGAATTGACCTTTCCCCCTTCGCCTGGGTGGGATGGTGGCTCTAAGTGCGGGCTTCTCAATTGCCACCGGTTGAGGCTTCTTATTCCTGGAAGTCTTAACTTGGTCAATGGTACTTTGCAGCTCAGCTATCCGTTCCGTCAGGACCTGCATTTGTTGGGCAAGTTCCTCTCTGGTGCTCACCATCAGTACACTGGCCGCTTGCAGTGGTGTTGTGCTGGCTGGATCCGATGTTTGGGCTTCCCAAAACTCACTGGCAGCCTGCCTTTCTTCCTCCTCTCTGACCTCTTTCATCAGCTGGGAGTAACTTGGGGAATGTTCCCGTCGTTCTCTTAGCTGGAGATGAAGTAGAATCGGGTTCTGATACTGAGTTCCTCTTACAATTTGAGCCAGTCTGGTCTGATCCATCTGCTCAGCAGTCACTGCTCCCCTCATGACAGCTCTCTGAAGCAGTCTCTCCAGTCTCTGTATGTAGGCTGAAGCCTTCTCGCCCTTTTGTTGTCGGGAATTAAGGAACTTACAGTAGCTGTCTTCAGGGTCCTCTACGCTCCCAAAGTTGTGTTCAAGGGCCTCTAGGCAGTCCTTCACACTGACCCCAGGGTCAGTGAGCTTCAGGGTGCGAATCACATCTAATGCTGGGCCGCCAAGGCTCTCTATGAGGCATCTTCGCTTTTCTGCATCTGGTACGGCCCACTCTTGCAGCATTTCAGTGGTA
Organism: Chelonia mydas; assembly: GCF_015237465.2. Classification (NCBI taxonomy): domain Eukaryota; kingdom Metazoa; phylum Chordata; order Testudines; family Cheloniidae; genus Chelonia; species Chelonia mydas. Next base: position 16,582 of record NW_025111275.1, on the reverse strand, counting down.
TGCTCTAACCAGGGTTCAAACTCCTCCTCCCCAGCAAATAATCTTAACTTACGACAAGAGTTTGACGCAGCATGGGACAGCACAACCTTTTCCAATGTTTGCTCCAGAGCTTTTCTCCAATCAGCCGAGGCTGCAGCCTCTGAGCTAGAAGCTGCTGAGCCAGGGCCCAACAAACCTGACAAATTAGCCATTATACAAACAGTAATTTCCTCAAAATATAAGCACAAACAAAAAAATATATAAATTGTTTTCCAATGTAGTGGATCACTCAACAGGTGCTTGCGAGGGGTACTGACCCAGGGATCCCGGACGAGCCCCCAAAAATGTAACCCTTCTGCCCATCAGAGTTGGCAGCAACAAGGGCCGGGTTCAATATCTAGGGGATCCATTCCAATAACAAAATGCAAACCGGCTCGAGCCCCCACCCAGTGACCTGGGACAAATATATACCACCCCCGCTGGGCGCCTCCAAGAGGCAATACTTCCCCTCTCGCAAGCACATAGTCTGAGTGTAGCAAAAAGCCTTTTAATAACAGAGAGAAACAATGTGGCATTATGTTGGGGAAACACCACCAACAGGATTCATAACACAGCCCATGAGCAAAAAAAACCACCCCAAGCAAATTGGGGCATGCCCCTTTCCCTCGGGTTCTTGAGTCCCAGCACCCAAACGTCTCTTGAGTCCAGCAATCCACAAATCACCCAAAGTCCAAAAAGTCCAGCCCCAGAGTTCAAAAGTTCATCTGCATAGTGTTACTCCCCAGTTTGGCTAAAATGTGCCTGTGTGTGGGGGAAAGGGGTAAGGGGCACCTTACGTGTCCTGAAGCTGACTGCCCCACAGGGCTCTGCTCTGCTACGCTGTCTCACGAACGGCTCTGCTCCACCACGACCGGCTCTGCTCTGCACAGCTCGCCGTCTCACGAACACACCGCTGTCCCACGGATGGCTCCGCTCCACCACGACCGGCTCCACTCCGCACAGCTCGCCGTCTCACGAACAGCTCTGCTCAGCTCGCCGTCTCACGAACACGCCGCTGTCTCACGAACGGCTCCGCTCTGCACAGCTTGCCGTCTCACGAACAGCTCTGCTCAGCTCGCCATCTCACGAACACACCGCTGTCTCACGGACTGCTCCGCTCCACCACGACCGGCTCTGCTCGGCACAGCTCGCTGTCTCACAAACAGCTCTGCTCAGCTCGCCGTCTCACGAACGGCTCCGCTCTGCACAGCTCGCCGTCTCACGAACGGCACCACTGCACGCTAGATCTTCCGGCTCCCCACTACTTGACACAGTGCTCAGTGATTTCAGCTCTCAGCTCATAGTAGTGGGGGCCTTAGTGCTGGTGCACCATAAGGCCAACGTGAATGCAGCCCAGTACCTGTAGCAAGACTCTTAATAGACCCAAAATTAGCTCTGACATTCCACAGTGGAGAGAGACAGAGGTGCAATTGGTGCTTCAGGCCCTCACAAAGGGGCCCACACCACCAGGTACTAATACCTGTCTCAAGTCTCTCTCCATTCACACAGTTTTGGAACCCATGACCCTTGCCTAGCGAGTGCTACTCAGTTGATGGTGAGTCCCTCCATCATAACAAAAGGCCAAGTACAGTTCCAAGCACAGTTCCCATAATCAGGGTAATAACAATTTACTCTTCCCGCCCCAATAACAAAGACACTGGGGATCCCACAACAGCTGAAGTGACCATTTGGGCAGCTATGGCCTCAGTCTAGGCGGGGTGGGTGTGCCTATGCAAATGAGATCGGCCCCTGAAGTTTTTTTTCCACAACTTGCCACACCTCACCACCAGATGTCAGGGTGGAGCTCATCCTGACACTGCTTACATCATGTTCATCCCTTGAACACATGAAGAAACAATGCCCTAAGTATGGTGAGTCCAAATACAATCCCTGATCCATCCAGGTTAACATAACTACCCTCGAGTCAGAGACTTCAGTGTTGCCAGAGGGGGATCTAGTAAATGTTATCAACTATGACCTCCTGGAGGGACACAAAGAGTTTATTGAACAGGCCAAGGTAAATGGTAAAGTGTGCCGGGATAGAGAGGCACTGGAGCACAGATTTCCCTAGTCAGGAGGGCTCTGATTAACCAGGGTGATATAATCCCGGGGAGGAGGTAAAACTCCTTGCCTTAGGCAGTTTAGAATTAGGGTTCCTTTAGCCCGCATTGAACTAGAGGGGAAGGTTTAGGGGGTACCTTAAATGTCAGGGTTCTTAAGAATTTACCCCTGTGCAGTATGGCCCGGGCACCTGGTGCTTCATCCGCACGGCCGACAGTGTGACCGCCGTGCTGGGCTGCTCCGTGCGCGACGTGGGCCTGCTGTGTTTGCTGGTGCTGGCCACCGTGCGCCGCCTCGACTGCGTGGCCCCTGGCTGCACTGCAGGAGCTGCCCGGTGGGGGGCCAGGTGCAGCGCCCCCCGCACAGAGCGCAGCGCACATGGAGGAGCTGGATCCCCTCCTCCTGCTGGCCCACGGACTTGTGTTTTTCCCGGTGGATGCTCCACTCCCGCTCCACCATGAGCCCCCGCTTGGCCTCTTCCCCTGAGGCCCTTCCCTCGCTCCACCTCTTCCTGCCCCCACTCTGTCCCCTCTCCCAAAACACCCCCCTGCCTTCTGCACACTCTCTGCCCCCTCCCCCAAGCACCTCTCACCAGCTGGTCACTGGCCAGCCCCGGGGGCCATCAAACAGCTCTGGCTCGTGGGTGCTGTCAGAGAAACCGGTTCTGGCCAGTCCAGACTTTGGACAAACTATTGGCTCTGTTCACTGATGCCGGTGAACAGTCTGGGGGCCTTGCTAACGCCAGCTGGTGAAGGCAATAAAAAGCATCCTGTTGCTTTTGTTAAAAAAAAAAATGACGCCCAGTGAAGGAAATGACGGTGTCACAGACAAAGAACATTACGCGGCTGTGTGGGAAGCCCGGCAGCTACGGCCTCCCCCGTTCAGCAGAGAATTCAGGGGTCTACCAGCCCCCGCTCCAGAACAAAGGCACCGACTCCAGACTGTGACGCTGGAGTGCGGAGCTTGAAGAATATGACACCAGGCAAGAGGGTTCTGAGCCAACTCATGCGGATCAGCCAGTGGCTGACCCTGCTGCATCCATGTAGAGTGTGAGGTGTGACTCAGGGATGTTTTGGTGCCAAATGATATAGGGCCTAGGGCGTGCAGGGGGTTTTACAGGGATCCTCTGGATCAGATCTTTGCATAATACCAAAGGGTGGCATGCGAGATCTCTACCGAGAGCCAATAGTCCATTAGCTGTCATGATCACTGCAAAATGATATACAGATAATATTTAGGGAGTTACGTGTCTATACCGAAAATTATGTTCTTAAGGATCTGGGATTCCGGCAGGTAGCCAGAGGTAACAATCCTCAGGACTGTACCTCCCAGGTAAGAGGTAACAGACACCTATCCCCCTGTCTGCTTATTTGTGTATGTTGCATTGTGTACCTCACCTGTGTGCCTGGTAGCGTACTGAGCCAATTGCTGATGAAGAGATTTAAAAATCTACAAGACAGGAAGTCTACAGGAAGTTCCAGTCATCAGCAGGGGGGTGTCCTGTTGATGCATAAAGCCATAGGATTGTTCGGATAGACCTAGGGGTGCCCAGGGACACCCTGGGTCCTTTACCAAGGAATAAAGTGACAGCATGTTTGTCTCATGAAATCAGGTCACAGATTGCCTGGCTGAAAAGCCTTGGAATGTGTTGGGTGAGCAATTCCTTATTAGACATGAGAGCAGCTTGTTAATTAAGTCTCGATTCTAGAATGCCTGTGATGATTTTATTTGATATGTAACCATTTGTTGCCAATACTTCTACTTGCTACTACTTGAATCTCTGGGCTTTGGTAAATGAACTGATATTGGATCTCACTATGAACATCTCTACGTGCTGTGAGCTGAGGAGAGCGGTGATCTGAGCTGTAACTGGGAAGCTGGGGTGCACTGTTTCTTTGGAAGCAGCAGATCTGTGCATACTGAGAGTGTCCAGTGATCAGAGGCTGGACGTGCCTGGGAGACACTCAAGGGCTCTCGGGTTGAGATGTACCTATCGCTAACCTGTAGAGTGACAGCGGGGCCTGTAAGGCCGGGAGGGGAGGGCTTGTGTTACCCGTGGCCAAGCTGGGGAGCTGATCCACTACAGGCACAGACGAGGCTTCCTCACACGAAGGGCAGGTGGTAAGGAGCTGCCTCACAACCCTCAGTACCTCTGGGAAGAATCATATTAGGTGTATTATGGTAGTACCTTGGCACCCCAGTCATGGACCAGGACTCCATTGTGCTAGGCACTGTACAAACAGGGTTTTTTAGGCATTGCAGCAAAGGAGAGTTTTGAGGAAGGATTTGAAGGAGGAGGAGGAGGAGGAGGTAGTTGTGCTGACATTGATGGCAACCTCCTCCCAAGTGTGGAGGCAGCATGGGAGAAAGCACGAAGGAGTTTGTTCAAAGTTTTAACAAGTGAGTGATGGAGGCCAGCATCATAGGCCATGTGGCTGCACGGATCCTGAGGCCTCAAATCGTTTTAGAACTAGAGTGAGCAGCAGTCATTTTGCAAGAGGTCAGTTTTCTCCTGGAGTTCTCTGAAGTAGAAAATAGTTTTTCAGAACCTGCTGAGGGAGAAATTTTCAGTTCAGAAGAACAATGGCATACAATTACCATTAATCCTCAACCATTTATTCAAATAAAGTTCACAAAAATTAGTTCTGGGGTCCTGCAATTCTCCCTTCAGAGATCACTGATATCCAGAGCATAGACTCATAAACTTTAAGGCCAAAAGGGACCATCAGGAGCATGTAGTCTGACCTGCTGTATGTTGCAGGCCACAGAACCTCGCCCACCCACTCCTGTAATAGACCCAGAACCTCTGCCTGAAGTACTGAAGTCCTCAAATCATGATTTAAAAACTTCAGGTTACAGAGAATCCACCATTTGCACTAGTTTAAACCTGCAAGTGACCCGTGCCCCATGGTGCAGAGAAAGGCAACAAACAAACAAACAAACCCTCTACCAGTCTGACAAGGGGGAGAATTCCTTTCTGACCCCAAACATGACAATCAGTTAGACCCTGAGCATGTGGGCAAGACCACCAGCTAAACACCTGGGAAAGAAGTCTCTGTAGTAATTTAGAGCCCTCCCCATCTACTGTCCCATCACCGGCCATTGGTGATATTGGCTACTAGCAGTCACAGATTGGCTATTGCCGAATGCCATTGTAGGCAGTCTCATACCACCCCCTCCATAAATTTATCAAGGTCAGTCTTGAAGTCAGTTAGGCTTTTTGCCCCTTCTGCTCCCCTAGGAAGGCTGTTCCAGAACTTCACTCCTCTGATGGTTAGAAACCTTCATCTAATTTCAAGCCTAAACTTATCGATGGCCGGTTTATAGCCATTTGTTCTTGTGTCCACATTGGTGCTTAACTTAAATAAGTCCTCGCCCTCCCTGGTATTTATCCCTCTGATGTATTTATAGAGAGCAATCCTATCTCCCCTCAGCCTTCTTTTGGTTAGGCTAAACAAGCCAAATTCTTTGAGTCTCCTCTCCTAAGGTAGGGTTTCCATTCCTAGTAGCACTTCTCTACACCTGTTCCAGTTTGAATTTATCTTTCTTAAACATGGGAGACCAGAAGTGCACATGGAATTCCAGATGAGGTCTCACCGGTGCCTTGTGTAATGGTACTGACACTTCCCTGTCTCTACTGGAAAGACCTCGTCTGATGCATCCTAGCACTGCATTAGCCTTTTTCATGGCTGCATCACATTGGCAGCTCATAGTCCTCATGTGATTAACCAATACTCCCAGGTCTTTCTCCTCTTCTGTCGCTTCCAACTGGTACGTCCCCAGCATATAGCAAAAATTGTTCTTTTTTGTCTTTAAATGCATGATGTTGCAATTCACACGATTAAATTTCATCCCATTTCTATTACTCCTGTTTTCAAGGTCCTCCAGATCTCCTTATATGATATTCCGGTCCTCCTCCGTATTAGCAATATTCTCCAACTTTGTGTCATCCGCAAATTTTATTAGCATACTCCCACTTTCTGTGCCAGGGTCAGGAATAAAAATGTTAAATAAGATTGATCCCAAGACTGATCCCCGAGGAACACCACTAGTAACCTCCCTCCAGCCTGATAGTTCACCATTCAGCATGGCCCGTTGTAGTCTCTCCTTTAACCAGTTCCTTATCCACCTTTCTATTCTCCTATTAATCCCCATTCTCTCCAATTTAATTAATAATTCCCCATGTGGAACTGTATCTAATGCCTTATTGAAATCCAGGTTGATTAAATCTACTGCTTTTCCTTTGTCTGAAAAATCAGTTATCTTCTCAAAGAAGAAAATCAGGTTGGACTGGCACGATCTACCTTTTCTAAAACCAGGTTGTATTTTATCCCAACTACCATGTACCTCTATATCCTTAATCACTTTCTCTTTCCAAATTTGTTCCAGTACCTTGGATACAACTGAGGTCAAACTAACAGGCTTGTAGTTTCCAGGTTGACTTCTTTTGCCCCCTTTCATAAAAATAAGAACTATATTAGCAGTTCTCCAGTCACAGGACACAACCCGCATGTGTACAGCAGATTCATTAAAAATCCTTGCTTTTCGGCTTGCAATTTCATGTGCCAGTTCCTTGACTATTCTTGGATGGAGATTATCTTCCCCCACTCCCCCAGTTTAATCCCATTAACCAAGAGCTTTTCTTTTAAAAAAAACCAAAAACAACCCACAAAATTATATTCTGATTTTGGAACAATTGGTGAGTGATCCTTTCACGAAACATACATTTCTATATCCCCTGCAATGCTACCATAGCCAATGGAGAGGCGGGAGGCTGAGCTCCTTCCCTTACTCCTGCCTCTGTCTTTCTCTGGCTCCACGTCTGTGGGGAAATATGTTTAAAATATGCCATCACTTTCTTTGGGTGTCCCATATTCCCTGTAAGGGGAACCAATCTCTCCACCCTGATCAGCTTTGCCAGGTTTTGTCTGGGGTCACTCTCCTTCCTGCTCCGTCTGACCCAGCTACAATCCAATTAGCATTTGTGATGGTTCCCTATCAGATTATATCCAGGTCCATTTCCCTCTGCAGGGGAGAGGGTGGCCATCACCCCTGAGTATTCCCAGCTGCACTTATATCCCAGACCTACACAATCAGATATGAACTACAGCGCATATGGTATAGGGCCGTCAAACATCTTGACAGGTGAAAGGAGACGCAAGAAAGTCGGTCCCCAGTGGTGCTTCGCGATGGTATGGGGGAAAAGAGCCAGATGCTGCAAGTGGCAAACCTTCCCCCGGTGGCTACAGGTCTTCTCACCAGATGGAGGTTGGAGCCCACCCTGCTCCCTGCCTTGCCTGTGAGTCTCAGCCTGGGCTCTCTGATGGCTCTCCATGGTGACTCCACCAGTCTGAACCCAGCTTCTTCCAGCTGAGCGGTTGTGGGCAGAGTTCTCCCAGTTGTCAGTGGGAATCCTGAATTTCCTGAGAGCTTGCTTGACCCTTGTCTCTGTATCGGAGCTTTACCCTTCCTCTGCGTCACGGGCTGTTCTTACATTGGCCACAGACCAGGGCCTTCGGCAGACGATCTTGAGGCATGCACGTCATGTGTCCCAAACAGCGCAGCCTGCGAGCGTCCAGCCCTGTCTGCATACACGGTGGGACTCTCAAGGATCTCGTTATTGGTGATCCCTTGGTCCCAAGTGACTCCAAGGATTTTTCCAAGACAGCGGAGGAGGGAACTGTTCAATCTCCACTCCTGCTTGGAGGATGTGACCCAGCTTTCACAGCCGTAAAGGGGAATACTAGGACACAAGCCTGTTAAACAGGGTTAGCCATAGGTGCCGACTCTGTGGGTGCTCTAGGGCTCAGCACCCACCAGCAGCCCCCTGAATCAACTCCTCGTCCCAGCGCCTCCCGCCTGCCGGCAGCCCCGCCGATCAGCGCATCTCCCACCCCCCCAGTGCCTCCTGTGTGCTGGTGATCAGCTCTTCAGCGGCATGCAGGAGGTGCTGTGGGGGAGGAGGGGGGACAAGCGAGGGCGGAGTTCGCTTGGGGGACATGTCAGAACAGGGTGGGAAGAGGCAGGGCGGTGGCGGAGCCGGGGCACGAAGAGGCAGGGTGGGGGTGGGGCGTTGGGGGAAGGGGTGGAACAGGGGTGGGACCTGGGGCAGAGCAGGGGGTCAAGCACCCCCTGGCACATTAGAAAGTCAGCACCTCTGGGGTTAGCAGTTTGTTGTTCCAAACACGTGAGGTAAGTTTGCCAAAGGTGACAGAAGCTTTGCCAGTGACAGCATCAAGTCTCCTATCAAGGTTATGTGAGTTGGTAAGAATTGTGCCATGATAGCAGGAGGGATCCACGTTCTCCAGAGCTTCATTACTGACATAGATCTTAGGCGGGATGTTGGTACCTTGTGCCATGACAACTGTTTTCTTGATGCTGATTAGCAGGCTGAACTTGTTGCACGCATCAGAAAACTTGTTTATTGTGATCTGCAATTCATCAGGTGAATTAGAGACGAATGCAGCGTCATCTGCAAAAAGCAGATCCCAAGTAGTAAGCTGGGTGACGTGCCTTATCATAGAATCATAGAATATCAGGGTTGGAAGGGACCTCAGGACGTCATCTAGTCCAACCCCCTGCTCAAAGCAGGACCAATCCCCAACTAAATCATCCCAGCCAGGGCTTTGTCAAGCCTGACCTTAAAAACTTCTAAGGAAGGAGATTCCACCACCTCCCTAGGTAACGCATTCCAGTGTTTCACCACCCTCCTAGTGAAAAAGTTTTTCCTTATATCCAACCTAAACCTCCCCCACTGCAACTTGAGACCATTACTCCTTGTCCTGTCATCTTCTACCACTGAGAATAGTCTAGAACCATCCTCTTTGGAACCACCCTCAGGTAGTTGAAAGCAACTATCAAATCCCCCCTCATTCTTCTCTTCTGCAGACTAAACAATCCCAGTTCCCTCAGCCTCTCCTCATAAGTCATGTGTTCCAGACCCCTAATCATTTTTGTTGCCCTTCGCTGGACTCTCTCCAATTTTTCCACATCCTTCTTGTAGTGTGGGGCCCAAAACTGGACACAGTACTCCAGATGAGGCCTCACCAATGTCGAATACAGGGGAACAATCACGTTCCTCGATCTGCTGGCTATGCCCCTACTTATACATCCCAAAACGCCATTGGCCTTCTTGGCAACAAGGGCACACTGTCGACTCATATCCAGCTTCTCGTCCACTGTCACCCCTAGGTCCTTTTCCGCAGAACTGCTGCCTAGCCATTTGGTCCCTAGTCTGTAGCAGTGCATGGGATTCCTCCGTCCTAAGTGCAGGACCCTGCACTTATCCTTGTTGAACCTCATCAGATTTCTTTTGGCCCAATCCTCCAATTTGTCTAGGTCCCTCTGTATCCTAACCCTACCTGCCACCGTATCTACCACTCCTCCTAGTTTAGTATCATCCGCAAATTTGCTGAGAGTGCAATCCACACCATCCTCCAGATCATTTATGAAGATATTGAACAAAACCGGCCCCAGAACCGACCCTTGGGGCACTCCACTTGATACCGGCTGCCAACTAGACATGGAGCCATTGATCACTACCCGTTGAGCCCGACAATCTAGCCAACTTTCTACCCACCTTATAGTGCATTCATCCAGCCCATACGTCTTTAACTTGTTGACAAGAATACTGTGGGAGACCGTGTCAAAAGCTTTGCTAAAGTCAAGAAACAATACATCCACTGCTTTCCCTTCATCCACAGAACCAGTAATCTCATCATAGAAGGCGATTAGATTAGTCAGGCATGACCTTCCCTTGGTGAATCCATGCTGACTGTTCCTGATCACATTCCTTTCCTCTAAGTGCTTCAGAATTGATTCCTTGAGGACCTGCTCCATGATTTTTCCAGGGACTGAGGTGAGACTGACTGGCCTGTAGTTCCCAGGATCCTCCTTCTTCCCGTTTTTAAAGATGGGCACTACATTAGCCTTTTTCCAGTCGTTCGGGACTTCCCCTGATCGCCATGAGTTTTCCAAGATAATGGCCAATGGCTCTGCAATCACATCCGCCAGCTCCTTTAGCACTCTCGGATGCAGCGCATCCGGCCCCATGGACTTGTGCTCGTCCAGCTTTTCTAAATAGTTCTGAACCACTTCTTTCTCCACAGAGGGCTGGTCATCTCCTCCCCATGCTGTGCTGCCTAGTGCAGCAGTGTGGGTGCTGACCTTGTTCGTGAAGACAGAGGCAAAAAAAGCATTGAGTACATTAGCTTTTTCCACATCCTCTGTCACTAGGTTGCCTCCCCCATTCAGTAAGGGGCCCACACTTTCCTTGACTTTCTTCTTGTTGCTAATATACCTGAAGAAACCCTTCTTGTTACTCTTAACATCTGTTGCTTGCTGCAACTCCAAGTGTGATTTGGCCTTCCTGATTTCACTTCTGCATGCCTGAGCAATATTTTTATACTCCTCCCTGGTCATTTGTCCAATCTTCCACTTCTTGTACGCTTCTTTTTTGTGTTGATGATCAGCAAGGATTTCACTGTTAAGCCAAGCTGGTCGCCTGCCATATTTACTATTCTTTCTACACATCAGGATGGTTTGTTCCTGCAACCGCAATAAGGATTCTTTAAAATACAGCCAGTTCTCCTGGACTCCTTTCCCCCTAAATGTAGCTACCCTCGAGTCAGAGACTTCAGTTTTGCCAGAGGGGAATCTAGTTAATTTTGTCAGCCCTGACCTCCTGCAGGAACAGAAAGAGTTTATTAAATAGTCCAAGGGAAATGGTAACCTGTGCTGGGGTGGAGACGCCCTGGAGCAGGGATTTCCCTAGTCAGGAGGGATGTGATTAAGGAGGGGGATGTAATCCCAGGGGAGGAGGTAAAACTCTTGGCCTTGGGGAAATTTAGAACCATGGTCCCTTTACCCTGTATTGAATTAGAAGGGAAGGTTTAGGGAGTACCTTAAATGTTGGGATTCTTAGAAATTTACTAGCTGATGTATTGGTGTGAAATGCCATAATATCACTGCCCACAACTGCGGATATTGTGACCCATGGCAAGAGGGAATATGTCCCAAAGTTTCCAGAGGTAAATGCAGAGAAGGGAGAGGAGCTGAGAGGGGAGAAAGTAGGGATGTGTCTCCAGAGGAGGGAGATGAGGAGTCGCTTCTTTTACATATGAGAGCTCTGAGTGGAAGCAAAAGCCCAATGGAGTTTGCTGCACAGGAAAGTGCGACCCTTCACTGGAAAGCAGAAGGGAGGCCAGCCACAGTAATGCCGCAGAGAGAGAGAACAGGGGGACGCTTTTTATAGAATAGGGAAGGATTTACAGGGGATCCCCAATTGGGAAAAAACAGAAGTCCTGGGGAGTCCTACAAACAGTTGATTGTGCCCTTACAGCAGCATGCAGAGTTAATGTTACTAGCTCACGATCGTCCTTTTGCTGGTCACCTGGGGAAAATTTTCATTGGCTCAATATACAAAACGAAGGAAAGGAAGACTGCAGGACGTGTGACCTGTGTCAAAAGCATAAAAAGCCTGTAGGTCTCCACAAATCTTCTTTGCATCCTTTACTGGTAATCACAGAAGCATTTTCAGGGTTGCTCTACATATCACAGGTCAACTCAGAGAGGCAAAAGATTTATATTTGTGGGGATGGATTTTGCCACCAGGTATCCAGAGGCAATTGCTGTGTCTAATGTGGAAACTGAAGCAGTTCCTGAGGCGCTATTCTCCATGTTCAGCAGGGTGGGCTTTCCAAATGAGATCATCCCAGAACAGGGTTGAATTTCATGTCCCATCTACTGAGTGATTTTGGAGGATGTGTGGGGTAAAACAGCTCAAATCTGTCCCATACTGTTACGAATTACACCTTGTAGGACACGCACACATCTGCTGCGAATTATACCTGGTAGGACACGCACACAAGTGCTACGAATTACACCTGGTAGGACACTCACACCAATGCTGTGAATTATACCTGATAGGTCACGCACAGTTCAAATCTAGGCTGAGGCACAGAAATAAAGTCCACAACTGCAGAGTTCCCAAAAGACACTAAGTTTATTACGCTCGAGCGTGGTGCCCCCCTGCTAGCCAGGAGCGGACCCTGAATACAGATTATACAAAGGTTATATACTTTTTAGCAAGCATGTTGCCCTCGTGCATCGGAAACCTTAGCCAATAAACAAACCCTTGTCTTATCTACCACCTATCCCTGCTTGGTGCATTCCTCGTGCTATACCAGTATGTTAATTACACAGCATGGTTTTAAAGCCATGCATCAGTAACTTTATTATCAGGATGGGAGGCCTCACATCAAGGCCAAGAGACAGGGAGTTAGAGACTAACAAAAACCAGATACTGGGAGTCAAGGCAGGCTGGAGACAAGGAGGAGGATTTTCACAGGGATTCAGTATCTAAGGATCACTCCTCCTGGTGTATGATGTGCTGGCATTTAAACAATGGTGGGCCCCGAACCAAAATGGAGTCACATGTGCTAACTTTTCCTTAACAATACCACCCGGAAACCAATGGTTTAGTTGAGATGACCAATGGGACACTAAAATCAATGCTGAGAACGTATGCAACCAAGAAATCAAGTGCCTGGGATGTCATGTTACCCTTGCTGCTATTTGCTTACTGGGTGGAGCCCCAAGAGTCCACAGGGTTTACCCCCACTTGACCTCCTGAATGGGAGAAAGGTCAGAGGTCCCTGGATCTCATCAGGGATTCCTTGGAGGGTGGCACAGAAGCAGAGGGGGAATCAGTTGCTGAATATGTGGAGAGGTTCAGGGAGGATTTAAATTCATGATGGGGATAGTGCAGCAAAACCTCCATAAAGCGAAGCAGCCCAGAGAGAATGGTATGTTTGCAATACAGTAGAACCCTGTTTATCTGACCCTCCATTATCCTGCTCTCCATATTAACCGAACAACCATTGCACACAGGTCCAGAAGTGGGCAAGCTCTCCTGTGGCCGCTAGATGGCGCTGCAGCCTCACACTTTCCCATTCTCCGAATTATCTGAATTTTTGCAAAAAGAAAAGGAGTACTTGTGGTACCTTAGAGACTAACCAATTTATTGAGCATGAGCTTTCGTGAGCTACAGCTCACTTCATCGGATGTAGCTCATGAAAGCTTATGCTCAAATAAATTGGTTAGTCTCTAAGGTGCCACAAGTACTCCTTTTCTTTTTGCGAATACAAACTAACATGGCTGCTACTCTGAAACCTGAATTTTTGGTTATCCAATCCTGCCCCAGTCCCAGTTACAGGGCCGGCTCTCGGTTTTTTTGCCGCCCCAGGCAAAAGAAATTTTGGCCTGACCTCCACCCCAGCCCTAGGCTCCCCCCAACCAGTGCTGACTCTGCACGCTCCCCCCTCGCCTCCAGTCGGTCCGACACTGGCAGGGTCAGGGTAAGCAGCCTCTGCCTCAGCCCAGGGTCCCTCAGCCAGGGCTCCCGCCCTCCCGGACCGGCCGAGACCCGGGAGGGCAGAGCCGGGGGACCGCCCTGGCAGGGGGCTGAGGAGCCGGGGCAGGGCAGCCGCAGAGGGAGCGGAGCCCTGGAGAGCAGGACGCGGGCCCTGCATGGCAGTGCCCCGCCTTCTATGCCCCCGCTGCTGCTGCTGCTTCTGGCCACCCTGCCACAGTCCCTGGGCGGCTCGGGCTGCTTTGCCCAGCCCCGGCCGCGGTGCTGGGGGGACTCCGCCCTGCGGCACCTGCAGGCGGCTCCGTGTGCCCTGCGGGGCGGCCCCCAGCCCGAGTGTCCCCCGCTTGGAGCCTGCCCGGCTCAGCCACAGGGTGCGGGCGCTGCTCCCCCGCGGCGCGACCCCAGCGGCCCCAGGACCCCCCCACCCGCACACGATGCGATGCTGCTGCCGGGGGGGCTCTAGGCTTTTGCCGCCCAAAGCAAAAAAAAAAAAAAAAAGATGGCCGAACTGCCGCCCCTGAAGATGTGCCGCCCCAAGCACGTGCTCTGTTTGCTGGTGCCGAGAGCCGGCCCTGCCAGTTAAATCAGATAAAGGGGGTTCTGCTGTCCTGGGGAGCGATCATTTGCTGCAGCTGATCTGCTGCTGGTGTTACTCCTTGGAGAAAAGTACAAAATGCAAATCTGATGGGAGGGGCCTTCTGAGGTGTAGAGAGGGGTCACGCTGTTACCTGCAATGTCCAAAGGCCCCGCAGCAGCGTTGCACCTCGGACTGTGCATATAAACAGGTTAAAAGTGTATCACAATAGTGAAGCCATTGTCAAGATGATACGCTATGCAGAGAACTGTAAGACAGCCCCTCTCACTGATTTGATGCCTGAATGCCACAGGGATAATCCACTAGAGAGCACTGAAGTGTGTGAATTGTTCACCCTAACTGAAAAGAGGGAGGTCATGGCTCTGCTGCAGAGTCACTGGCAGGTATGGTTGAGTAGGCCGGGCCTGATTCACAAGATAGTCCCTAAGTTTTACATTGTGGGATCACAACCTGCACCGAGCAGAGCACACCAGGCAACGGATGAAATGCAGCAGTAAGCTCATAAGGGGATGGCAAGCCTGCTGCTCATGGGAATAATTAAAGAGTCAAACAGTCTCTGGGCCTGTTCAGTTGTTATGGATCCCAAGAAATATGGAACCATAAGGATTTGTGTTGGTTACAGAAAATTTAACACTGTCATGGCTCCTGATATATTCCCTATGTCCAGAATTTATGACATGCTAGACACTTTAGTCAGGGCAAAGTTCCTGATCACCTTGGATTTAATCAAGTGTCAGGCTCTGGCTCCAGGCAGTCAGGCCCGGTGGTTGGAGTGGTAGTCGGGATCGGGCTGAGAGTGGTGCTGAAACAGGGGTCTGGGGACAGACTGTGGGTCAGAACTGAGGTCAGAGTCCATGGAGAAGACAAATCAGTAGCGTAGTCAGAGTCCAGCTGCAGGCCAAAGGTCGAAGCCGGGCTGGAGTCATTCCAGGGTTCTGGGGGTCAGGAGGAAGATGCAGGGATGGAGTGGGTCAGTAGCAGGGCTGGAGCAAGGCCAGAGTAGGGCACGGACAAGGCCGGAGTGGGCTGGAAGAAGGCTGCAACATTGCCAGGCAGCAGGAGGGTTTGTCGCCAGGTGATGCTGTTGCACAGACTAACTGGTAGCTCAGGCAGGGTCAGTGAAATACCTGTGTCTGGGGGTCACCTGACCTGGGCCCTGCTCAGGGACAGGCAGCTGCAGCGTGTCTGAGGGCTGAGTCACTGCTGGAGGGTGAGTCACGGCAGCTGAGTGAGCAGCCCTGGTCTGACAAATCCCCTTAGAAAGGGAAGCACAGAAAAAAATCCACCTTCATACCTGATTTGGGACTTTATGAATGTAAAGTGTTGCCATTTGGGTTAATTAATGCAGGAGCCACATTTCAGAGGCTTGTTAACAGTTGTTAGTGGGGTCACAGGACTTTGCTGGAGCTCAGGTAGCTGACGTTGCTCTCTTCAGCAATTCCTGGTCAGATCATAACAATCCGGGCCAGCCTTGCGGGTGGGCGACATGGTCAGGGGGAGCCGTCCGAGTGCCACTAGCTGGCAGGCCTGGGCTGCCAGAATGGGGGTGAGTACGGGCAGGCCTGGGGCTGGAGCCGCTGTCCAGCCAGGTGGGGAGCGGGCGATGCCATGCGGAGCTGCCACACCTCCGTGGAGCCCTCTCCGTCCCCGCCAGGCAGTGCTAAGGCAGAACCGCGCTCCCCACTCTCGCCATCCCTCCTCCGCTGAGGTCCACACGCCGAGCCAGGCTCTCCCTGCAGCCTCCCACAGAAGCTGGTGGCTACTGCTGCTGGAGCAGCCGCACCATGGAGGGCGGCCAGTGGGCACTGCCCAGCTTGCTGCTCTTTGGTGCCGGGCTGCGGGGAACTCGCTACCTTCCTGCTGGGCCAGCACCAGCTGCAGGGGGCTCCTGCCTTCTCCCTGCGGGTGAGCAGGCTGTCAGTCACTGACCTGCTGGGCAAGGGCCTGCTCCGCCCCATGGTGCTGGTCGCTATGGGCACAACTGGAGCCTCAGCGACCTGGGCTGGGGAGCAGCGGTGGGGTGGAGGGAGCTGGGCAGCCTGTGTCGGCTCTTCACCTTCCTCACGGCCTTCTTCGGGCTGCCCCAGGCTGCTGCTGCTGGCCATGGCCCTGGAGTGCTGGTTCTCCTGGGCCTCCCCTACTTCTACCAGCCTCACATCAGCCACCGCTCAGGTGCCACTGCTGATCCTGGCTGCCATCATGCTCTGCGCCCCCTTCTGCACCCTGCCACTGCTGGGCTCCGCACCCCTGTGCAGTACGGCCCGGGCACCTGGTGCTTTGTCCATATGGCCGGCAGTGTCACCGCCGTGCTGGGCTGCTCCGTGCGCGACGTGGGCCTGCTGTGTTCGCTGGTGCTGGCCCCCGTGCGCCGCCTCGACCGCATGGCCCCTGTGAACAAAATGACTGTGTCATAGAAAAAGAACGTCATGTGACTGTGTGGGCAGCCCGGCAGCTAAGGGCTTCCCTGTTCAGCAGAGAATTCAGGGTTCTAACAGCCCCCACTCCAGAACAAAAGGTACCTGCTCCAGACTGCTCTG
>NW_025111274.1:11431-139178 GCF_015237465.2 Chelonia mydas | reverse complement strand
AGGTGGATAGAAAGTTGGCTAGATTGTCAGGCTCAACGGGTAGTGATCAATGGCTCCATGTCCAGTTGGCAGCCAGTATCAAGTGGAGTGCCCCAAGGGTCGGTCCTCGGGCCGGTTTTGTTCAATATCTTCATAAATGATCTGGAGGATGGTGTGGATTGCACCCTCAGCAAGTTTGCAGATGACACTAAACTGGGAGGAGAGGTGGATACGCTGAAGGGTAGGGATAGGATACAGAGGGCCCTAGACAAATTAGAGGATTGGTCCAAAAGAAATCTGATGAGGCTCAACAAGGACAAGTGCAGAGTCCTGCACTTAGGACAGAAGAATCCCATGCACCGCTACAGACTAGGAACCGAATGGCTCGGCAGCATTTCTGCAGAAAAAGACCTAGGGGTTACAGTGGACGAGAAGCTGGATATCAGTCAGCAGTGTGCCCTTGTTGCCAAGAAGGCCAATGGCATTTTGGGATGTATAAGTAGAGGCATTGCCAGCAGATCGAGGGACGTGTTCGTTCCCCGCTATTCGACGTTGGTGAGGCCTCATCTGGAGTACTGTGTCCAGTTTTGGGCCCCACACTACAAGAAGGATGTGGAAAAATTGGAAAACGTCCAGCGGAGGGCAACAAAAATGATTAGGGGACTGGAGCACATGACTTATGAGGAGAGGCTGAGGGAACTGGGATTGTTTAGTCTGCAGAAGAGAAGAATGAGGGGGGATTTGATAGCTGCTTTCAACTACCTGAGAGGTGGTTCCAGAGAGGATGGTTCTAGACTATTCTCAGCGGTAGAAGAGGACAGGACAAGGAGTAATGGTCTCAAGTTGCAGTGGGGGAGGTTTAGGTTGGATATTAGGAAAAACTTTTTCACTAGGAGGGTGGTGAAACACTGGAATGCGTTACCTAGGGAGGTGGTAGAATCTCCTTCCATAGAAGTTTTTAAGGTCAGGCTTGACAAAGTCCTGGCTGGGATGATTTAGTTGGCGATTGGTCCTGCTTTGAGCAGAGGGTTGGACTAGATGACCTCCTGAGGTCCCATGCAGAATGTGCCCGGTATGTAACCCCTTTGCTAATGGGGTGGATGGCATGGGTGCAAGGTAATGACTTGCAACAACCATCTCCCCACAGAACTAAGAGAGATCTAGCTGCTAAGGTCCTAGGAGGGGTGGGGACTGGACTAGGAGTGCTAAATACGGTGGATCAGCAGTTCCTGGCATTACGTATAAGTGAAGTGGGACATGATATCTCCTCACCAGCCAATCCCCTCTCTGCAGCATTGAATGATTTGGGTGAATTAGGTTTTCGTGTTGCTAACACGTGACCAGCATGGTTAGAAGTGCAGGAAATGGATCACCTGCAGGTGACAGGAGCACGGGAGACACTGCAGCCTGGTCGAACAGAAGCACTTGCATGGGTGCAAGCGCAGCAGCTGCTTCTCGATATTGCAAAGGCTGGAACCAGGGCTGGTGAGAAGGGGAACGCGCCGCAGGAAATTCAGCACGTTTTCTGGTCTAATGCCACCAAATTCGAGAAAGAAAAACAGCAATGGTGGAAAATGGTGAATTTCACCTATGACCATGCTAATGAGACTATTGTGGCATCCATACTTCCTTTAAGGGATGCCATAGAGGAAATAATTCACCCCCCTGATTCCTTTGGGAATCAGAGTAACAGCCGTGTTAGTCTGTATTCGCAAAAAGAAAAGGAGTACTTGTGGCACCTTAGAGACTAACCAATTTATTTGAGCATAAGCTTTCGTGAGCATCCGATGAAGTGAGCTGTAGCTCACGAAAGCTTATGCTCAGATAAATTGGTTAGTCTCTAAGGTGCCACGAGTATTCCTTTTCCTTTGGGAATGTTTGTAAACAATTCCCTAATGCTGCCGACGGAAAATACCAAATGGGTGCATGTAAGAGAAGAGCAATATTATTCTTTACATTTACAAGCTTGTGTGGAGGAAGTGAAAGTGCGTTTCACCTGTACCACTGGGGTATGGGAGGAGACCCATCTTTGTTTAGATCCCCATGAAGGGAAATGTAACTACCGGCTTCACCATCCTATGCATTTTCAAAATTCAGCGATAGTGGTTATTGATAGTCATTGTTTGTGTAGAAGAACTTTATGTAAATGTGTTAATTAATGGTTTTGATCATATTGAACATGATGCAGGAGATACTAAATGTTTATGTGCAGTTTTTTCTGTGAGGGGCTGCGCTACAGACATGAATCTGTCAGAGGTGGAAGTGAGGAGCATAATAGCATCTTCCACTACATATGACCATCTTCTACCTATTCATATCGGAGCAGACCTCCAAGCACTGAAACATTTAATGCACCATAAGGAGATGGTTGACCACTTAAAACAGCTTCAACAGCATGGAGCTCACACTTTCCTCACGGTACCTCATTCTGTGGGTCAAATCAGAAAGGTGTTAAAAAGAATCGGTGATGAAACCAAATCATCCAGCTGGTGGGAAGATCGTTTTACAGCTCGCTCAGGTGAAGATAAAAAGGCTTGGGAAATTCCGCTCCATCCAATTGGAGTAATACTGATCAGGCAGGTGGTTATGGTCGTATATCTAGTCACTATATCTGTGTATGTGTGTGCAAAAAGAAATTTAAAGCTAAACTTCGGCGGTGATGCCTTTTGTAATGTCTCAACCTGCATAACTTCATTATGGGTTCAATGTTCAATGGTATTAATGGAACAATAATGCCAGAAGTTTGTTAAAATGTTCATACCTGTCAAGGAGGGGATATGGAAGGTGATTTTGGTACATGGTCATATTCTGTGATGAATGTTGCTGCAATTAAGAATGGAGTTTAGAAATTCAAGATGGCGCACATGATTGGAAGGGTTTGAACTCCATCTTGGTACCCTTTCTTCCTGGCATTTTCCCACCAAAACTCTGTGTCCCTGAGGGAACCGGAGGGGCAGAGAACTGGCTGGGCCCGGTGGGGGCAGGGCCCGTCAGCGTGCACCTCAGGAATGTGCGCCAGCGTACGAGGGAGGGTCGGGGGTGACGCAGGCGCTGTCCACCATGGAGGCAGCCACGGCCAGGCTCTTTGCGCGGCATCGGATCAAGACTCCGGCTCCTAACATCTGTCAAGGACTCGGATACTTACCTGACTCCTGTCATCCACCAAAGGCCCCAGCGGAGGCTTTGCTGTCGGCCCAGATCCGTTGATCTCCTGCTTCGGCAGTAGAGAGCCAGATCCTCCGATGCTCCAGAGATCCTGAGACGGACCGTCCGTTGTCGGTGTCCTCCTTCTGCAGCTTGGAGAGAGAGAGTCATTATTTTTCGGGCATTTATTAGTTTAACCAAAGGACAGTTTAAGGGTCCTTTATGCCCCTTGCTGGAATCTATGCATAGGTATTTGTAGTGTTCCCCACAGTGAATCTTCCCCCAGTTGTATCTATCCCTTAATAAATCTTCTTTCTCTTTAAGGTTATATTCTTTCTATCCTTTATTTCAGTGCAACATGGGTGGGAGGCACAGAGATTTCTAATGCTCCCAGTTGATAGATGCTGGTAGGAGTCGGACCTGTTGAAAATGTCACCTCCTTATTATTCCTGACAGAGATTTGGGGGTAACGGTGTGGAATGAATGTTGTTCTGTGCACCAATATGGAGATGAGGGGTGACCCCTCCCCTGTACGTTGCTGCACATTCCAAACTTCATTCTGCACATGGACGCTGTGTGGTAGGCTGAAGGGTTCGGCGTGTGGGAGGGGGCTCAGGTGGGGCAGAGTGTTGGGGTGTGGGCTGTTGGGTGGGGCCAGGGATGAGGGGCTCAGGGCTAGGGCAGAGGGTTGGGGAGCAAGAGTGTGAGGGGTCCGGCTGGGGGTGCGGGCTCTGGGGTGGGGTTGAGGATGAGGGGTTTGGGGTGCAGGTTCCTCCGTCTAATCTCCAAGATGCTCTGGAAATAAGACGCCATGTCCTGTGGTGAGCTCCCAAGAGCAGAGGGTGTGAGAACTCCAGCAACTGAGAGGGCAAGGGATTTACCGTCAGATTGTTTCAAATGCTGCATTCGTCAGGTGACATGGAACAGCAACGCTCAGCTAACATCGTGGAGAAAGGAATTCTCTGCTAAGGATTCAAGGTGCCCCTTTGGCTTACTCCACCCCTTCCCTGAAGGGAGTGTGCTCAGAACAACCCCTCCTCAGCCGAACACACACAAACCCACAGCTGGGCGCCCAGCACAAAGCATGGGAGGGGCTTACTTGGATTGTTTTACTTTTTACTTTACAAGAGGTTTTTTCAAAAGCATTTCCTGTTCCCCATGGGAAGGAAGCGGATGGTTGTGGGGAAGGGAACCTCAGCATGGTGGAGCTGGGAATTTGGGGAGAGGCAGAGGGAGGGGAGTGGGTGAGGGGGTGAAGGGGCAAATTGCGGGGGAGGGAGGCTAAAGGGGGTATGTGGGGCAGCTAGGTGAGGGCTTTGGGGGTAAGGCTGAAGGAGGGCAGTTGGCTGTAGGGGGGGAAAGACTGAAAGGGCAGCTGGGGAGGAGCCTAGGAGGGGGGGAAGGTTGAGGGGGGCGATGAGGGGAAGGGGACCAGGGGCACTTGGGGGAGGCTGAAGAGGTGGGGCTGAAGAGGTGATGGGGGAAGGGAACATTTGGAGGGAGGCTGAAGGGGTGATGAGGTATAGGGGGCCGGGGCAGAGAGACAGCTGGGGGGGCTGCTCATCCCCACGGGAGGGGAGGAGGAAGAGGAGCTCCCCTGGTATCAGAAGCTGCTTCTTTATTAGAACTTTCTAATGTTCCTGAGCAGGGTCCTGGGATCAAAAGGTTCGACAGGGAACTAGAGAGATTCCTGGCGGCTCGGTCCATCGATGGCGATTAGCCAGGATGGGCAGGGATGGTGTCCCTAACCTCTGTTTGTCAGAAGCTGGGGATGGGGCGACAAGGGATGGATCCCGGCATGATTCCTGTCTGTTCATTCCCTCTGGGGCACCTGGCACTGGCCACTGTCGGCAGACGGACACTGGGCTAGATGGACCTTTGGTCTGACCCCGTCTGGCCGTTCTTTGCTCTTCTGTTCTTATCACCTGCTCAGTGACATCTGCAAGTTGCTGCCCTCACTCACCACCAGCATCTGCTCCCTGCAACCAAAGGCAGGGAAAATCCCCCCGAAGGGGGGAAACTGGAGGGGAGGGCTGGGCAGAGGGACAAAACTGGGAGCGGATCAGGGGTTCAGACAGGGGGGCTGCCCTGCCAGATAGGTGCAGAAGAGAAAACCCCCAGATAGAGGGTGGTAGAGGGGATAACAGTTCCCACAGATGGGGTGAGCCATCAGCAGCCGTTCCAAAAGAGGGTGTGGTGGATGGTAGAAGGACTTGTGTTCCTCACTGGATGGTCCCTCTCAGCACCCCCTCCCCAGGGCTGTGGTGTTAAAGGCCCCGGGGGGCCCATTGCCCAGGGACCGCAGCTCTTCTCTCGCTGACATGGTGGACTGAGCTGCCAGTGGAAACTTGATTCAGGGAAATAGTTTACACCCACCTCCTAACCCCCTCAGCATAACGCAAATGGATACTTTGATAAGTGTTAACCCAGTTTCCAGGAATTCCTGGCCAGTTTCCGTCTCTATAACATGTCTGCTTGGAGCCTCATAGGAGCTCCAAATGTGTCCTAGCTGCTGTTCTGATTGCCTGAATTGGTCTCCCCGTCCTGAAACCCCCTGGCTTGCTGTCGTTCCGCATCTTTTCATGATTGATTTCCTAACAATGTTCTTTGGATGACACTGTCCAGTGGAGCAGGAACCCACCCGAGAGGTCGGAATTAGGAAACCCCGGTGATCCAATCCCCCGGCCCGAGCTCTTTCATTATTTAGCCGCAGGGAACCAACTTCCACAGGAGCGCGGGAGAGAGCCCCACCACAGCACCGTGCTTCACACACTGACCTGAAACATGGGGACCCTGGTTCAATCCTTCCTCCCTTGCAGACAGTGGGGGGGTGATGCTGGCAGCACCAGCTCATGCTCAGGCCTCCCTGAGCCACAGATCGAGCCCAAAGGCAGGCTTGCCTCGGTGGCAGGACAGAGCAGAGGGCCCAAGGGGAGTGTCTGGGACTCCCTCTTCAGGCTGTTGCCCTGCCTGGGGAGTTGGCTCTTGGTGGGTGAAATCAAACTATCGAGCTCCCAATCCCCATGGGGTGTGTGCCCTGGTGTGTAACACTCTGCCCTGAGGTTGGTACTCACACTCGGAGATACGCTAGGCAGCTGGACACAGCCCAGGTGCGTGCTGTGAGAGAAGGGTCGGGCTTGGACACCTCCCCCTCGTCAGTCTCTCCCATTCAAGGGCTTGGCTGGCTCCCTGCCCAGTGAGCTGGATTTCGGGAGTTGTATTGTAAGGTGCCTGTGTGGCCCATGCGCTGTACGGGGAGTTTAGGCACCTAACTCCGCTTGGTGGATCCGTGTTGTTCCTGTGATTTTCTAGCAGGTGAATCATTGAATGGGAGCTTCCTTGCTGGGCAATGGCTATTGATGGGCTGTTTCACACCCCACCCGGGGGTTGCTGAAGTTCCTTACCTCTGGGGAAGCTAATTTTTGGCTGATCCCACAACTTACAGCATGTTTCAGTGAACACCGAACAATTCTTGTCATTTCATAAGCACTGAGGAGACACACATCTAGACAGAGAGAAGCGTGACTTTTGACAGCTCCTCACCTTTCCCCTGATCCCTTGCATGGCCTGGTTTACGTGTAATATCACAATTCAAGACAAGATGAGGAATATGGGGGTTACAGGGCACCTAGAGGAGGAGGATTTGATGTTTGCATTTTGCATAATGAAAGAGAAGGGATAATCATGTATTAAATGGATTGATGTATGGTAGGTTGTGACCATATTCTGCCCGCCACCCTTTCTGAGAGCAGGAAGGAACGGCCTCGTGGGCCATTGGTAAAGAGGCATCAGCCAGATTCTGATGTCTGAAGCTGATTTCAGGCAGGAATAGACCAGAACAGTCCTGGTCACCTTTTGTTTTAGGATAAGGTTTCATTATGGTATTTGCTCTAAGGTCTTGTTTCTTATCTGCATTACAAATTAAGTTGTGTTTCTTGTCTGCGTTGGAAACTAAGTTGCCTAAGGTTCTTTTGTAATCCCTTTAGTAACCATATCATCCTTTCTAAAATGTTATCCTGTCTGAAAGTCTCCGTCAAATTGTTTGGTGTGAGTGAAAAATGTGTGCATAGTTCAAAATAAAGGTGGAAAGCCATCACAAATGTCCAGATGGTCAAGAAGACGTGAGAGACTTGGAAACAGCAGGAGACAATCAGAAAACATCCACTGTATCCGACGCTAAACATGTTAGCAGCATTGATGACCTCAGAGGCGAGGCAGGCACCCTGAATGCAAGACAAAGAAGAGCTAAGGATGGGAAGCCAACAAAACCACCAAATGATAACAGCCGAAAACCCGGAGATTAACCCCATTTAAGGACTAACGATTACAGAATGACATTGCAAAATCCGTAAACGAAAGTGGGAATTTACAGGTCTAAAGCTGGGGTGTTTTGCCGTAAGACTCTGGGTTCAGTCCTGCAAAGCCTCGGAGCATGGGATCGCGACCGACAGAGCCCAGCTCCTCGCTTGTGTTCAATCTAACTGGCCATTAGATTGACAAGAGCGACAGCAAACTGGTAACTGTAAAACCATCTGCAGGACGTGTCTGTGTGTGTGTGTCTGTGTGTGTGTGTTTGTGTGTGTGTGTGTGTGTATGATGAAATGCGTATCTTTACAGTTGTATTTTCAATAAATGCGGCGTATTGCCTTTTCCCCTGAAAAGATCCCGTGTGCTTCTTATCAGCATAAGATGCTCCCCCAAGGTGTAGAGTGTCACAAACACATCTCATGACTCTGCCCCCAACAACTGGAACTAGGACATGAATGTGGAAGAAACAAGAAGAATTGTTTTAATGGTTTATTTACAGTAAGTGGAAAGCAGGAAAGTAAAAGGAGCTGAGAAGGACCTTTCATAACCACAGCGTAGGGCAAGGAGACCCAGAGATTTTGAGAACAGTTTTCTTAATGGCACTGAAGTCATAGAAATGGCCAGGAAGTAACCCAGGGAATTAATGAATTACCATCTCACGTGAATAAATCTCTCTGTCCCGCTTACTGTCCCGTTCCTTCTCCTTTTCCTTTGTTGTTGGTCCAGGAGTAGATTTTCTTTCCCTGCTCGAGAGCATGATTGGCTGTCGGTTGCCCCATCCTCTTCTGGGAGCATGTGCAGAGAACTAAAAAAGCTTTCAAAGACTGGGCTCTTTCCCTTTTGATTTTCCTTCCACTCTCTGTCGGCCTGTGTCCTTGCTTCCCTTTTGCTGCTGCTTCCAGGTGGTTGGTTTGAGGTCCATGGGGTCTGTGGTGTCCCGGTTTGGGTGGGTTATTGGAGGAGGGGGAGGACGAGTCTATGGCAAGAGCCTGCGATTTGCCTTGCCTGCCCGGCTTGCGCTTTTGGCTTCACTTTTGGTTTTTGATTTTTTCCTTCCACTATCATCAGTTCATCTCTTCATCACGTAATTGTCCGGAGCCTGGCTCAGAGCTGGAGGCAGGAGGAGAGAGACAAGAGTGAGATTTCAGCATCTCCAGGTAGGGACCACAGCTCCAGGAGGCCCCAACAAACACTGTGGGGTTTTTAATTCACAGCTGTTGGTCGGTCTTGGGGAAACCCTGGTGCACCAGCGGGGGTGGGTGGGTTGGCAGGGGCGGGGGAGGGGGCCCAGCTGGGAGGTGGAGGGGTCTGTGTGGTGCGAGCTGTGGGAGGAGGAGAAGGGGGGTTGTGGACAGGGGGCGATTGGCTTGTAGGGATGGGGACTGGGTCTGGGAGGGATGTGGGGGAGGGAGAGGCTATAGGGGACTTGGATCGGGGACTTGGGTCAATGGCATGGCTGTGGCTGTTAGGTTGGGAGGGGCAGCACCATGGCCGCCCCCAGGGGGACACAGCATGGCTGTGGGGGGCTGTAGGGAGGGGAGGGGTCTGTGGGGTGGGGCGGCTGCAGCCTGGCTTGGGGCGAGGAGGACAGTCGGGGGGGGACTGTGGAGGGGCTCGGCCACACTGGGGCCTGGGGGCTGGTGGGGAGGGGCAGTGGGGTGGCAGCCGGCCATGGCTGTGGGTCGCTCTTGGGGCATCTCAGGTGGGGGGCCCCAGCGGGGGACGGGGGGTCTGGCAGTGCCCCCGGGGAGAGAAGGGGAGACCTGCCCCCCGCAGGGAGCTGCTCCCGGGGCAGCCTGTCGGGGGCGGGGGGGCCCAGGCTGCTCCCAGCGGGGGGGCTGCGAGTCCCTGCCCTGGGCAGAGGGAAGCTGCGGCAGCTCCCCAGGGTTGGGGGGCAGAGACATGTGGGGAGCAGGGGGGGGCAGAAGGGGGGCAGGGGGCTCTGAGCCGTTCCGCCCGGCCCCGAGCTCTGGAGAGCCCCCGGCCCCGTCCCTGCTGTCCCCCCCTACGCACCCGGCACCGCCGGCCCATGCTCCGGGCAACGCGGGCAGGGAACAGGGAGCAGGGGAGGGGTGGGGTAGAGGGCAGGGGAGTTCGGAGGAGGGGTCAGGGGCTGGGGGGCAGATGGGGTCGGGGTGGTGAGAGGGCGGGGAACAGGGGGTTGAATGAGGGCAGGAGGTCCCGGGGCAGTCAGGGAGAAGGGGCGGTTGGATGGGGCAGAGGGTCCGGGGGCCAGGCAGGAAGGAGAGCGGGGGTTGGATGGGGCAAGGGTCCTGGGGGGCCTCTCAAGGAACAGAGCGGTTGGATAGGGCTGGAGGCCCGGGGCGGCCGTCAGGGGGCGAGAAGCGGGGGTCGGATGGGGGAGGGAGCCAGGCCATGCCTTGCTGTTTGAGGAGGCCCAGCCTCCTCTAACTGGCCGTCTGTACAATTTCTGAAACCCGATCCGGCATCAGGCCAAAAGTTTCCTGCCCCTGGCTTAGGGCCTGATTTATGCAAAGACCCATTGGGAGTGTGTGAACATTGCCCCATTTCTGAAACTGGAAACAACCCCCTGGACAGGGCTGGGAAAACAGAGCAGAGCACTGGAGCCTGAACCCCCTCGTCAGAGACTGCGATGAAATCATCTCAGGCATTGGCATCCTGACAGCAGGATTATCTGGCTGTGTCGACTCTCTCCTCAGGCCCTGAGCGACCAGCACCCCTAGCCAATGCCTGAGATGACGAGGCGTCCAGGATTTCCAGGTTTATGGATCTTGGGTAGCAGATAGAAGACCCCTAGTTGGAGTTCCAGGGGCGTGTCTGTGCAGATTTGTTCTTGTGCTTTTTCAGGGAGTTTCTTGAGCAGATGGTGCAGTTTCTCTTGGTAACCCTGAGTGGGATCAGAGGGGAATGGGCTGGAGAATGTGGAGTTGGAGAGCTGCCGAGCAGCCTCTTGTTCATATTCCAACCTATTCAGGATGACGACAGCACCTCCTTTGTCAGCCTTTTTGATTCGGATGTCAGAGTTGTTCCTGAGGCTGTGGACGGTGTTGTGTTCTGCACGGCTGAGGTTATGGGCCAAGTGATACTGCTTTTCGACCACTTCAGCCCGTGCTTGTCGGCTGAAGCACTCGAGTTGAAGTCCAGTCTGCTGTTTCAACCTTCAGGCAGAATCCTTCTTTTTGTCGTGTTGGTCGGAAGGTCTCTGTGGATTAGTGTGTTGTTCAGAGGTGTGTTGGAAATATTCCTTCCGTCGGAGACGTGGAAAGTCGCATTCCAGGTCACCGCAGAACTGTATCATGTTGGTGGGGGTGGAGGGGCAGAAGGAGAGGCCATACACGACACCCACTTCCTGGACACTACAGTGCTAATAAGCGATGGTCACATAAACACCACCCTATCCTGAACCGCTATGCTTACCTACATGCCTCCAGCTTTCATCCAGACCACATCACACGATCCATTGTCTACATCTAAGCTCTAAGATACAACCGCATTTGCTCCAATCCTTCAGACAGAGAAAAAAACACCTCCAGGATCTCTATCAACCATTCTTCAAACAACAATCCCCACCTGCTGAAAGGAAGAATACCCAGAAGTCACCTACTCCAGGACAGGCCCAACAAAGAAAGGAACAGAACGCCACCAGCCACCACCTTCAGCCCCCAACTGAAAGATCTCCAGGGCAGAATCAAGGATCTACAATCTATTCTGAAGGATGATCCCTCAATCTCACAGATCTTGGGAGACAGGCCAGTCCTCGCTTACAGACAGCCCCCCAACCTGAAGCAAGTACTCACCAGCAACCACACAACAAAAACACTAACCCAGGAACCTATCCTTGCAACAAACCCATTGCCAACTCTGTCCACATATCTAGTCTAGGGACACCATCCTCAGACCTAATCACATCAGCCACACCATCAAATGTGCCCAAATACATTTGTTAGTCTCTAAGGTGCCAGAACTACTCCTCGTTTTGTTTTTGTTTTTTTGCTGATACAGACTAACACGGCTCCCACTCTGAACTAAATGATTGCATCTCTCCCCACAATAGATCTAGAAGCACAAAGAACACCCTAGAGACCAGGCCTTTAAACGTTAGGAAACATCAGAGTTAAGGTGACGTGTACATACTTCGCGCAGTGCTGTTATGCATGTGTGTTATGATACAGACTCACAAGTGTGGCCTTGGGGTCAATTCTCTGCCCCCCACAGCATCAATTTCCTCCAGGCTACCAAGAGAAGTGGTGCTTCCTCCATCCCTTGATGAGATGCCTTTCTCGAGTCTGCTTTGGTCCAAAACTTGCTACTGCGCCATACAGGAGGCCTGTGATGTGTAGGGGGGCCAGATGAGATGATCTAACAGTCTCTTCTGGCCTTCAAGTCTCCAAATCTCTGCAAAACCGAGTGCGGCACATTGAGCATCCTCTGATGGTTCCACGTGTGGCCTGCGTGAACCCTTGCACGACCACTGAGTGTGTGGGGGTGACCCAGGGGGAGCAGCTCAAACACGCACAGGAGCCGGCTCAGGGCAGGACATGAGCCCTGCAGGGCAGGGGTGGGGGTGGCAGTGACATCACAAGGGCCTTTTGCAGCACTCAGCTGATTGGTGAAAGGAGGTTGGGAGACGGTGACCTCACAGAGAGTCCACGACAACGGCCAGGGAGGACAGGCTGCAGGGCAGGGGGATCTCAGAGACCCCCGGGGCTTTGCTGCAGGGAGTCTCCTTCTTGAGGTGTCTCCTTGAGGACTGAGAGAGAATTCAGGGTCTCGTATGTGAGCGCGAGGTGGAGCCTCTCTGGAGTTTTCTCCTTTCCCACTGCTCATTGAGCGAGAAGACAGACGTCCCCGTGGAGAAGGTAAGAGCCCCAGAGAGGTTTGGTACCGAGGCAGCCTGATCCGCCCGGTGCTGGCCAAATTCTCGGCACGGAAAACAGGAGGTTAAGGTGGGACAATTTTCCCCCAGCTAGGCCTTTGTCCCTTCGAGTCCTTGGGGTTTGTCTTTTTTGGTTTCCCTTTTCCTGCTTCCCTCCCTCCATTGGCAAGGAGGGGGCTGCTCTGTCGCCCTCATGGTGGGAGGCCTCCCAAAGAGATGGGACAGGAAGCGTGCTCTGAGAGTGATCCTCACCGGTGACCTGAGCCATCCCTGGGCCATCTGGGGAACCCTCAGCCCACCGCCAGAGTCTCCACGCTGATTGGCTGAGCAGGGGGTCTCGTGGCAGGGAGGAGACTCAGGACTTTGTTGTTCTCTTTTAAGGCCCAGCAAATAAGCCAGAACCAATCATCTGCTTGGTGAATTGATTGTCTCTGAGCCGTACCTGGTTCTCGCTGGTGTTCTCGTGCTTCTAAAACACTTGCTGAAGAATCAGTGTGAATGGTTGTTGGTCTGTAGCTCATTGCAGGTCCCTTTATTCTGATCGATTCAGTGTGTGAAACTCCAGACTCATGGTTCATTTGAAAGTCAGGACACCCGGGTCCTGTTCCCAACTCTATCCCGACAGGTTGTGTGATGGAAGACAAGGCCCTTCACCTTTCTCAGCCTTTGTTTCTCCCTCTGTCAGTTGGGGAGAACAATCCTCTCACACCTGCCTCCCGGTGGGGGGAGGCTGGGGAGCTGTGGGGACCTGTTTGAGAGCGTCACTCGTAGCAGTGTATCGTAGGAGGTGTCCTATCGGATTGAGTCATTCCAGAGGATGATGTCGTGCAGCAGAACCCCGTTTTCCCAACCTGGCATGACAGCTTTGCATGTGAACCGAACCAACCGTGCACACAGGTCCACAAGTTGGCGATTTCTCCTTTGGCCGCTAGATGGCTATGCAGGCTCCCACTTCCCCCTTCTTTGGTCAGCGCAATGGGGGTTAGTCTCCCCAAAAAGAACGCCCGTCTCGCTTTGAACGTTCCTTGATGTGCACCCTGTGGACTGTCGGGATACGTGTCCAAAAGTTGCAGGGCTTGTTTCATGGTCTCCACAACGACAATCTTTCTTCCTTTTTAGACATGACGACCTTTTTGGTCAAGATCCTTGATTATTCGGGGACTTATCCCGGAAGACCCAAAGTATTTGGGACATAAGACTTGTCTGGAAGGGCGCACAGGGCTAAAGTGTTTTTGGCCATAGCAGATGCCTCGTCGCAAGAATGACGTCCATCCCCCTTCCAAACAAGGCCCAAATGAGCTGTTACCAGAATTGCCCTTAACCTTGGGGTACGCCCATTTGTTAGGGTTACTCTTCTGGTGGGGGGAGATTCTGCAATTCTGTCAATGTGCTGCTTGTGTCACTTGTGTTTTCCTATGGAGCGCTACTCCTTCCTTCTGCAAGTTCCCTCCCAATGGAGCTACCCTGCAGGACCTCGGTTCCCCAGGGCTGGGGTCTTCCAGCCCCCAAATGTGACGAACATGAACAGACACACAGGCAGACACACATGAACATAGCATGTCAGAGAGGACTGGGTCATCAGCACTCGCAAGCTGACCCCTGATGTGTCCCGGGACTCAGTGGGCTGGATCGAACAGCAATTTAAATCTGGTCCCCTCATATGTCCTTGGCCTCCGCGGGCTGGGCTGAGCAACACCTTAATCTGCCACCCTCCTCTGCCCCCAGGTTCAGCACCTCCCTATCCCCACCTTCACCCCACAACCATTCTGCTTGTAATCCACTTGCTGAGCAAACCCCCGAGGATTTTTGGGGCTGCAGGGATCTTTAGCTTGGGTACAAGGAGCGTTGCTGCAGACTGCATGGAGAAGCCAAAAACACCCATGGAGGTGGGGTGGGGGGCTAGCAAACTATGACAGATCACAGGAGG
Organism: Chelonia mydas; assembly: GCF_015237465.2. NCBI lineage: Eukaryota > Metazoa > Chordata > Testudines > Cheloniidae > Chelonia > Chelonia mydas. Next base: position 124,962 of record NW_025111274.1, on the reverse strand, counting down.
CAGGGTCGGGAGGCTATTCCTAGAGAGAGACAGAGGCACAGAAAGAGACAGATGGATCTCAGCACTCCTTGAAGCTGGAATCGATCAGTGTCCCAAGTGGCCTTGGTAGCTGAGGGACCGAAGCACTGGAGCCAGGCAGAGCCCCCAGCATAATCAGTCAGGAAAAGCGAATGAGGAGGACTTGTGGCACCTTAGAGACGAACCAATTTATCTGAGCATAAGCTTTCATGGGCTAAAGCCCACTTCATCAGATGCATGCAGGGGAAAATACAGCAGGAAGATATAGATATATCGATACAGAGAAGACGAGAAAATGGCGGTTGCCATACCAACTGTTAACGAGACCAGTCGATGAAGGTGTGTGACGTGGTGTGTGTGTGTGTGTGTGACGTGTGTCGTTGTGTGTTTGGGTCTGTCTGTGTGACGTGTTGTGTGTCGTGTTGTGTGTCACGTGCTTTGTTTCATGTGTGTGTGTGAGAGATCTGTTTGTGTGTGTGTGATGTGTTGTGTGTGTGATGCGTTGTGTGTGTTTGTTTGTGCGACATGCGATGTGTTGTCTGTGCGATGTGCAACGTGCAACATATTTTGTGTGTGACGTGCGACGTTTTTGTGTGTGACGTGCGACACGCAACGTGTTGTTTGTTTGAAATGCGGTGAGCAACGCGTGACGTGCGACGTACTGAGTGTGCGTGCGATGTGCGATTTGTTGTGTGTCCGACATTCGAAGTGTTGTGTGTGTTACGTGCGACGCGCGATGTGTTGTGTGCGCAGGTGTGACGTGCGACATGCAACGTGTGATGTGCGAAGTGTTTGTGCGACGTGCGGCGTGCGATGTGTTATGTGTGTTTGCACGACGTGCAACATGCCATGTGTTGTATGTGTGACGTGTTGTGTGTCATGTTGTGTGTGTTACGTGTTGTGTTTTGTGGTGTGTGTGTCTGTGTCTGTGTGAGACGGGTTCTGTGTCGTGTTGTGTGTGTGTGTGAGAGACACGTTTGTGTGTGTGACGTCTTGTGTGTCGTGTTGTATGTCACATTGTGTGTGTTTGTGTGTGTGACGTGTTTCTGTGTGTGTTTTTCGTGCGACTTTCATGCATGTGTGGGTGCAATGTGTTGTGAGTATCCGTGCAACATGCAACCTGCGACATGTTATGCGGGACATGCGATTTGTTTCTGTGTGTGTTGTGTTGTGTGTGTGTCGTATTGTGTTGTGTGTGTGAGATGGGTTGTGTGTCTGTGTGTGTGTGAGATGTTTTTTTTGTGTGTGTGTGTCGTGCTGTGTGTGTGTGTGATGTGTTGTGTTGTCTTGTTTTGTGTCATCTAGAGTTGTGTGATTTGTGTGTCTGGTGTTGTGTTTGTAGTGCCATATGACGTGGCGTGTGTGTGTGTGACATGTTTTGTGTAGTGTTCTGAGTTTGTGTCATGTTCTGCGTCATGTTGTGTGTGTTTGTGTCTGTCTGTGTGACGTGTTGTGTGTGTTTGTTTGTGTGTGTCATGTTGTGTGTGTTTGTGTGTGTCATGTTGTGTTGTGTGTGTGTGCAACGGGTTGTGTGTCTTGTTGTGTGTGTGCATGAGATCTTTTTGTGTGTGTGAAGTGTTATGTGTGTGACGTGTTGTGTGTCGCGTTGTGTGTGTTTGTGGGACCTTTTGTGCGTGTGTGTCGTGCGACGTGCAACGTGCGACATGCGTGCATGCGTGCGTGCGACGTGTTGTGTGTATCCGTGCCACCTGCAACCTGCGACGTGTTGTGTGGGACGTGCGACGTGTTTCTGTGTGTGTTGTTGTGATAAGAAAGGGCTGACATGCTAGTTTCTATAAATGTTTGTTTAATAAGTTTGCTCTTCTGACTTCGCAGGAGTTACTAACTCCGCAGACGCGAGTAAAGTAGTTGAAGCCTTAGGCCGAGGTCGAGCTGACCTGCGAGGAAGGCTGGAGAAGCAGCTGCCAAACCAGTCGGGGCCGCCCGTTATCCCTGGAGCTAAGGGAGAAGAGCTCATTGTCCTCAGGAGTGCGTCTGGCACCCGCAACGGCCTGTCACCGCAACAGAACCTGCCCAGTCGGGAAGAGCAGAGACCCCGACTCAAACGAGGGGATCGGACTTTGGATGTGGGCGAGGGCGGTGTTACCAGCCATCGAGGGTACACACACTTGCAATGTCTGAGGTGCGGGGTCCCTCTCCGGAGGCCCCCAGCTCGGGCTGTATTTCGGCGGCCTAATAAAGGACGCTTGTAGAAACTGGACTCAGAGTTGAGAAGTTCGTGGGATCCTAGAGTCGAATCGAACACCTAAATTGGTGAGAGACCGGCTAACTCATTTTTCCTTTGTCAGTCGTGTTGTGTGTGTTTGTGTGTGTGAGCCGTTTTGTGTCTCGTGTTGTGTGCGTCGTGATATGGATTCATGGATTCACCAAGGGAAGGTCATGCCTGACTAATCTAATCGCCTTTTATGATGAGATTACTGGTTCTGTGGATGAAGGGAAAGCAGTGGATGTATTGTTTCTTGACTTTAGCAAAGCTTTTGACACGGTCTCCCACAGTATTCTTGTCAGCAAGTTAAGGAAGTATGGGCTGGATGAATGCACTATAAGGTGGGTAGAAAGCTGGCTAGATTGTCGGGCTCAACGGGTAGTGATCAATGGCTCCATGTCTAGTTGGCAGCCGGTGTCAAGTGGAGTGCCCCAGGGGTCGGTCCTGGGGCCCGTTTTGTTCAATATCTTCATAAATGATCTGGAGGATGGTGTGGATTGCACTCTCAGCAAATTTGCGGATGATACTAAACTGGGAGGAGTGGTAGATACGCTGGAGGGGAGGGATAGGATACAGAAGGACCTAGACAAATTGGAGGATTGGGCCAAAAGAAATCTGATGAGGTTCAATAAGGATAAGTGCAGGGTCCTGCACTTAGGATGGAAGAATCCAATGCACCGCTACAGACTAGGGACCGAATGGCTAGGCAGCAGTTCTGCGGAAAAGGACCTAGGGGTGACAGTGGACGAGAAGCTGGATATGAGTCAGCAGTGTGCCCTTGTTGCCAAGAAGGCCAATGGCATTTTGGGATGTATAAGTAGGGGCATAGCGAGCAGATCGAGGGACGTGATTGTGCCCCTCTATTCGACACTGGTGAGGCCTCATCTGGAGTACTGTGTCCAGTTTTGGGCCCCACACTACAAGAAGGATGTGGATAAATTGGAGAGAGTCCAGCGAAGGGCAACAAAAATGATTAGGGGTCTAGAGCACATGACTTATGAGGAGAGGCTGAGGGAGCTGGGATTGTTTAGTCTGCAGAAGAGAAGAATGAGGGGGGATTTGATAGCTGCTTTCAACTACCTGAGAGGGGGTTCCAAAGAGGATGGCTCTAGACTGTTCTCAATGGTAGCAGATGACAGAACAAGGAGTAATGGTCTCAAGTTGCAGTGGGGGAGGTTTAGGTTGGATATTAGGAAAAACTTTTTCACTAGGAGGGTGGTGAAACACTGGAATGCGTTACCTAGGGAGGTGGTAGAATCTCCTTCCTTAGAGGTTTTTAAGGTCAGGCTTGACAAAGCCCTGGCTGGGATGATTTAACTGGGACTTGGTCCTGCTTCGAGCAGGGGGTTGGACTAGATGACCTTCTGGGGTCCCTTCCAACCCTGATATTCTATGATTCTATGATTCTATGTGTGTGTGTGACGGGTTGTGTGTGTGTGTGAGACGTCTTGTGTGTCGTGTTGTGTGTGTGTTGTGTGTCGTCTAGAGTGTTGTGTGGATTGTGTGTGTGGTGGTGTGTTTGTGGTGACATGTGAAATGGTGTGTGGGGTGTGTGTGTGAGACGTGTTTTGTGTAGCGTTGTTTGTGTGTGACATGTTGTGTGTCGTGTTTCTTTGTGTCTGTCTGTGTGACGTGTTGTGTGTCATGCTCTGTGACGTGTTGAGTGTGTGTGGTGTTGTGTTTTTGGTGTCATGTGATGTGTTGTGTGTGACGTAGTGTGTGTGTGTGTGTGTAGTGTTGTGTGTCATGTTGTGTGTGTTTGTGTCTGTCTGTGTGATGTGTGTTTTATTGTGTGTGTGACATGTGTGTAGTGCTTTGTGTCTGTGCGACGTGCGGTGTGCTGTGTGTGTGACGTGTTGTGTGTGTGTCTTTGTGGTGTGGTGTGTGTGTGTGATATTGTGTGTGTATATTGTGTTGTGGGCCGTTTTGTGTGTCATATTCAGTGTGTGTGTGGTGTTGTGTGTGTGCTGTCATGTTACGTGTTTTGTGTGACATGGTGTGTGCAGTGTGTGTGTGTCGTCTTGTGTGTGTTTGTGTGTGTGTGATGCATTGCGTGTGTTGGGTGTCATCTAGAGTGTTGTGTTGAGTGTGTGTGATGTGTTCTGTGTCGTTGTGTGTGTGTGTCTATGTGGATGTCTGTGATATGTTGTTTGTCAGGTTGTTTGCCTGTGTTGTGTTGTGTGCCGTTTTGTGTGTTGTGCTGTGTCTGTGACGTGTTGTGTGTCGTGTTGTGTGTTTGTGTGTGTGACATGTGTGTAGTGTTTTCTGTCTGTGTGATGTGATGTGTGTCGTGTTGTGCGTGTGTGAGACATGTTTGTGAGTGTGACGTGCGACGTGCTGTGCGTCCATGCAACACGCAACGTCTTGTGGGTGTGAAGTGCGATGTGCTGTGTGTATGACATTCGATGCGACGTGTTGTGAGTGCGACATGCGAAGTGTTGTGTGTGTCCATGCAATGTGCGATGTGCATTGTGCGACAGGTGACGTGTTGTGTATGTGATGTATGACGTGTTGTGAGTGCGTGCTACACGCGACATGTTGTGCGTGTGACATGTGATGTGTTGTGTCTATGCGTGCGACACACACCACGTCACACACAAGACGTCTCATGACACCACAACCACACAACACACACTCAACATGACACACAAAACGACACACAACTCAACACACACACAACACAACACACAACATGTCACACAACACTCTAAATGACACACAACACACAACACGACACACAACACTACACACACACAACACAAAACACAACACAGCACACACACTGAACACAAGACTCTGCACGATACACAGCACACACACAAGACATCACACACACACAAACGTGTCTCACACACACACGTGGGCAAACGTGGCTGGTTGCTGTCAGGGTCTGCGTCTCCCTGCGGGTCCAGGGGCCTGGCTGCAGCTCCCGCCCCAGCCCTCCCCCCCGGGGGCGTTTGCTGCTGCCCCTTCCCGTGTCCCGGCCCCTCCGGCCTGGGTGTGTGGCTGGTGGCTGGTCTGTGGAAACTCCTGTGGGATGCGGCTTCCTTCGAGTTCCCAAAGGGTTTGTCGGAGTCGGGCACGAGTCTCCTTTACCGTGCGAGAGATCCCGGCGTCACCTTTCCACCACGTCCTTGCCAAGGCTCCGTGCGCAGCTGAGCCGGGAGGGTTTTTTCACCTGTGTTTTTCTCCACCATCCTGCCTGCAGAGGGAGAGCTGCATTCGGGTCTGACTGTGGTGTGTTGGTCAAGGTGTGGGATTCTCACTCGGGGCGGGAGAGAGTGCGGAGAAGACCTTGGAAAGGTGAAGTCGGGGGCAGGACTTTTTCAGGTGCCTGTTTTTGTGGGGGTTTGTTGAATGTTGTTTTTTGCTGAAATGGAGAGAAAGGTTGTTGGCTTTTCAGCCTGAGCAGCCCAAACTGCCAGCCTTGTTTCACCTGTTTAATGTTGGACAGTGTTGCCGGCACCCAGTGCCGAGAGGCAAAACAACAGCAGGGGGGACGGGTTCATTACCCGGTGTGCGTCACCCAAGAATCACAACGGGGTGGAGAAGCAGAAAAGATTATTTGAAGCTTCAGAAAGGTCCAGGGAGAATAGAATCTCCAATCCTGCACCCAGAGCAGGAAGTTACACAGGCTTTTATCCATCCTTTCTTCAGCATACTTATCCAATAGCAAGCTGCCCTAAGTATCCATCTAGCCAGCCAATCCAGTTCCCAGCTAGTTCCCTTGTTTTTTGTATCATTTGTTAACCTCTACATAAAGCTGCTTCCTTCAGCATTGTTCTTCCATATCTGCCCTGTTTGGCCTTGTTTAGTTTCAGGCAGTCTGACTCTGCAACATATTGTTGCAGATCCTCAGCATAACTGCTGCGAGTGCCTCCAGGCGGGGGGCCAAGGACACTTGGGCCTAGTGCGAGGGGGCTTCATCGACACTCGTGGTCTTCCATCCCCTCGAGTTACCTAGTGGCCGTGCCCCAGTGTCCCCAACAACAGGTCACGTTAGCAGCTCTGACTCTTTTGGAGCCCCTTGACTCGACTGAAATGACCACAAAAGTTCCCACCCCCTGTGTGAGTAGCATGTGGGACTGAGCCTCTTTTTTCCTTTCTCCCCTCTCGGATGTCAGAAGCACCCTAGACAGGTGCATGGCTCCTTCCCCTTCACATGGCATGATAGTGGGCACAGGCTGAGAGAAAACAACTACCCCAGGGCCAAGTGCAAAGTGGGGAGGGTAACTGGTGGGGTCGGACTCTCCTTTGCGTTATTACAAACCCGGGGTTCCTGCATTTCCTCCAAAACAAAACCTGTTTTCTAAATTGCTTCTCTGCTAAGGCTGCGTCTACACTCCCCCTTGTGTTGGTAGAACGGATGTCGCTCAGGGGTGTGAAGAAGCCACCCCCTGAGTGAGACAAATTACACCGACCTAAGTGCTGGTGTGGACAGTGCTCTGTCATTGATTTCCCCGCAGTAATAGGCTTCATCTCTCGCTCTGCAGAGCCAAGCGTCTCAAAGCCTTTCAAGGAATCCTCGGGTGCTTCAGGGGTGTCTGTGCTGAGGACAGCTGAATTAATGTGAACTGGCTGAGGCTTGGTTTTTCTCAGCTCAGGGCCCTGATTTATCTAGTGCTCTGGGTAGTTCCCCTGATCACACTTCCTCAGGCTCTTCCTTGAGAGGAGATTTCTCATGGGAATTACGCGGAGAGGAATGATCCTGGGGAAGTCAGTGCCGAGCCTCCCAAATCTGCCCCTTTGTCTTTCTTTAATGAACAGATGGAAGATCAAAGCATTGTATTCAATCCTTGAAGTGTCCATCCCATTTCTGTGCACACTGGACTTGAAAAGTTGTCCTTCTTCGTCTGTACACCACACGTGTCCATTTTAAATCAAAAGATGCATAATGAGCCATGGGCTACTTCCCTATGACACAGAGGGTCACAAACATGGTAGTGAAGAGGACAGATTACGAAGTAATCACAGTGGGTTTCAGCCCCGTAGGATCACCTGGAAGGATTTTTCCTTCCTTTCAAAAGGGCAGAACCCAACCCCCATTCAGAAGATGCAGGGAATCTTACAGTAAATTCTTCCCACATGGTCCCCTTTGTAAAGCCAGTCTGTCAGAGCTTGCCTTAGCACAAGAAAATAACGCCAGGCAGTGGTAAGCACACAAACAAGACTTTATTTACGAGAGGGAAAAGGACTAGGCTAGGCTAGAGAAGGGGTGGATTAACAAAACTTGAACTCTGGAAGTGCTCCAGTCTCCCAAACAATTACACCCAGGAGGTCATGTTGATGTTCTCTCTCCCTTCTCTTGCAGGGACAGCGATGGACGGCTGCTGCTCCCTTGACATTGGACGTCAGGGAGGGACTCCATGATGGACACAGGAATGGGTGACAGAGTAACAGCCGTGTTAGTCTGTATTCGCAAAAAGAAAAGGAGTACTTGTGGCACCTTAGAGACTAACCAATTTATTTGAGCATGAGCTTTCGTGAGCTACAGCTCACTTCATCGGATGCATACTGTGGAAACTGCAGAAGACATTATATACACAGAGACCATGAAACAATACCTTCTCCCACCCCATTCTCCAGTAGACCTAACTAAGAACCCTCCCTATCCCTCTTTGCGTCGTCTCTGCCTGGATGTTAGACCCTATCTACGCGGATTCAGTCCGTGCGTGGGAGTGTGCTTCCCAACCCAAACTAATATAGCAAATGGCTAAAGGTCACCAGATTCTTTTCCCAAGTCCAAGATGGCCACCTGACAGATAACCCAAAAGGTACATGCCTTTCTTCCCTTCTTTCAGGAAAATTTGGCAGGGGCAACCAGCATTTTACACACCCGGAGACTGGTGTTAAGGAAAAGTTAGCACATGTGACTCCATTTTGGTTTGGGGCCCACCATTGTTTAAATGCCAGCACATCATACACCAGGAGGAGTGATCCTTAGATACTGAATCCCTGTGAAAATCCTCCTCCTTGTCTCCAGCCTGCCTTGACTCCCAGTATCTGGTTTTTGTTAGTCTCTAACTCCCTGTCTCTTGGCCTTGATAGTGAGGCCTCCCATCCTGATAATAAAAGTTACTGATGCATGGCTTTAGGACCATGCTGTGTAATTAACATACTGGTTTAGCACGAGGAATGCACCAAGCAGGGATAGGTGGTAGATAAGAAAAGGGTTTGTTTATTGGTTAAGGTTTCCGAAAAAAGTATATAACCTTTGTATAATCTGTATTCAGGGTCCCCTCCTGGCTAGCAGGGGGGCACCACGCTCGAGCGTAATAAACTTAGTGTCTTTTGGGAACTCTGCAGTTGTGGACTTTGTTTCTGTGCCTCAGCCTAGATTCGAACTGTGCGTGTCCTATCAGGTATAATTCGCAGCACTGGTGTGCGTGTCCTACCAGGTGTAATTCGTAGCATTTGTGTGCGTGTCCTACGAGGTATAATTCGCAGCAGTTGTGTGCGTGTCCTACCAGGTGTAATTCGTAACACTGGATTTGACCAATCAGGGGACGTTGCGGGGCAGGGTAACCCATGCAGAAGGGGGTTGTATATCCCCTCTGAGAACTCCTCCCTGTGTCCTCTGCCAATTGAAGTGGGCGTCAGCCCCGTAGGACCACCCCAAGAGGGGATTTGACTAAATAAGGGAAGTGCCGCAGTGGAGTGACCTGCCCGCAACAGGATCCCGTGGTCCCTTTACAACCTCCCCACACCACCCTCTAGCAGTTGGCGAGGGTTTCACTCCCACCTTAGGCCATCTGAGAAGGGAAACGTGTACCAATCCAGAACAGGTATAGCCCGAAGGTCTAGGCCACGGTTTCTTCAAAAGACATCCTTGGAAAGAGATGGGCTCTTCCATGCAGTGTTGTGTGGCGACTTCCAGGACGATGCTGCCAGCCACGCAAATACGGAGCTCCAGAGATCGGCAGCTTCTGGCCTAGACCTTCGGGCACTGCCTATTCTGATCGTTATGTTTGCCTTCTGGGATGGCCTGAAGGGTGTGTGCGAAACCCTGACTGCTTAGCAGAGGACGGTGCGGGGATTTCATGGAGGGGTGGTGGACCCCTCTTGCGGGCAGGTCACCCCACCACGGCACTTACCCTGTTTGGTGAAATCCCCTCTCTGGTGGGTCCTAAGGGGCTGAGGCCCACCCCAAGTGGGAGGAGCTCTCGGAGGGGTCACGTGACCCACTTCTGGATGGGTCACTCTGCCCCAGAACATTCCCCAATTGCTCAAATCCATTCCTGAGGCAGGTGGATGGAGATAAAACACCCCCAGATTGGTAAAGGAGTGGGAGGATCTCTTAGAGGGGTCACATGCCACTCCTTGCTTCTACTCCTGTTTGCATCTTGACCCCAAAAGTCTTATGTCATGGGGTCGGTCTCATGGTGACAGATGAGCGATGTCTGAGGAGTGAAGGGGCGAGGTCCCATGGTTGACATCAAATAACTTCCCTAAGCCTCAGGGTGGTTTGGCCAAATCATAGAATCAGAGAATATCAGGGTTGGAAGGGACCTCAGAAGGTCATCTAGTCCAACCCCCTGCCCAGAGCAGGACCAATCCCAACTAAATCATCCCAGCAGGGCTTTGTCAAGCCTGACCTTAAAAACCTATAAGGAAGGGGATTCCACCACCTCCCTAGGGAACGCACTCCAGTGCTTCACCACCCTCCTAGTGAAAAAGTTTTTCCTAATATCCAACCTAAACCTCACACAAAACTGAAGTGTCACTGAAGTGACAGATTTTATGCCATTACACGTTCCGACTAGAGAACCGGGAGCGACACCGAAGAGCTCTTTGTCCTGCTATGGTAAATACAACAGACGCTTCTCAACTTTTTGGTGTCCCTAGACTCTGTTTGCCAGAAGCTGGGAATGGGGGACAGGGGACTGATCACTAGATGATTGCCAGTCCCTTCATTCCCTCTGGCATTGGCCACTGTCGGAAGACAGGATACTGGGCTAGATGGACCTTTGCTGTGGCCTTTCTTATGTCCTTATGTTTGGAACCGGGGCTGAACAACAAGGTGGATATCAGCAGATGACCCAAAATTATGTCGATTAGTCAGGCCTAGAGAAGACTTGGAAGAAGTTCAAAGGGATCGAAGAAAGCCATGTCAATGGGCAGCACCATGGCAGATGAAAACCAGCGCTGACCAAGGCAGGGCCATACACATGAAAGCAGTGAGGTGAACGACTCCTCCATATCACTGGTGTCAGAAGCCAAAGAACGGCTGGTTGGGCCCAGTGGTTGGAGCAGTGGCGCTGGGGCCTCGTGCTCAGAGTGGTGGAGGCCGAGCCGAGGGGAGCCAAGGGTTGGAGCCGGAGTCAGGAGTCAAGAGCAGGATTGGAACAGGCTGGGGAGTAGGGCAAGGGCCGGATTAACGATCCCCGGCCAATGGGACCTGCCGGGGGGCAGAGCCTACAGGCAAGATCAGCCCCCGGGACAGAGGTTCCCGGTGCGGTGCTTGTCGCAGCAATGTGGCTGCGGGGGGAGAGGAACGGCAGCGTGCGGAGCCGCCTCGCCCCCACCCCAGCCAGGCAGGGGTTTAGTGGCTGCAGCCTGGGCCCCCCTTAGCCCTACTCCTTTCCTGAGTGCACCATTGCCCCACTTCTGCCCCATTCCCACACACTGGTACAGGGCAGAACCCTGGAGCTGATCTGTGAAATCTCTCTCACTAGAAGGAAGTCACTGCAAAGGCAGGACAACCCCACCTTTGGGCACCATGGAGGACATCTCATCCCACTGCACAGAGCCCTATATTCACACAGCTTCTCGCATGTGATTCCCTCACTCACCAAAGCCAGGCGGAGAGAGGAGAAATTCTCCCCGACTCCCTTTTACCATTGCCAGCCCACAGGGGAGCGGAGGTTGCGGGGGGTTGGGTGCTCTCTTGAAGAAATGCCAGCTCTCAGGGAAGTTGCCAGTGAGCATCAGGAAAGTGGGGTGGGGTTGTGCCGTGGAAAACTACCCTGCTTGAAGGTTTTGTTCTTCTCATTTGGGTTCCTGCCCTTTCTCCCTCTTCCAGACATCGAGAGGCCAACAGCAGCCAATTGAGCCCACCACTGATCCCATCTCTTGTGAGACGGCAAAGCAGCTTTGCATGGGAAGGAGGAGACAGAAGAGGCCGAGCAGCATGTGCCGGGCTGAACCAGCCACACAGAACCCCATAGTCTAGGTGGAGAAAGCCAAGCCCCTCCCCAGCCCTGCCGGACATGCTCCAACTGGAGCACCAGAGTGTAAGGGAGCAGCTCAGCTCACGCTAGGCAGACCGCTGAAAATGGAGGATGCACACTGTAGGCTCCAGTCCAGAAACAGCTCAAGCCCCTGACTGCAGAGCTCCGAGGCGCCGAGACCCAGCCGCATCCCCGGGGGCCTGCAAACATGCAAGGGAGATTGGAGACTCTGGGAGTTTCCCACGCCGGGAATCCAGAGACCCCCAACCCATGGCCTAGAGACATCTCCTAGGAAGTAACCTGGGTGAACTAGCCATTGTCATCCCCAGGCTGGATCCGCACTGACTCAATGGCAAACACATTGGCCACGGACGAGGCCCTGGGCGAGGAGCCGGTGGCGTAACGAGTGCCTGGGTCCACCTGCCCTGGCTGCCATCCATCCTTTGGTGGCTGCCCACGTCCCCATTAACCCACTAGACTGCACAGCCCCAAGAGGAGGGGCAACCATCTTGCCTCTGAACTCTCAGCCAAACAGCTCTGCACTGACGGGCAGCTATACTGACTCCGGCCTTTGGGCCACACAGCATTGAGGGAGAGAGTAACCATATTGTCCGTTGCCATCGGGCCACACGGGCGTAAGAGAGAGGACAGACATATGGACTCTGAGCGTTCAGCCACAGCCCCGACGGAGAGGACGGCTGCACGGACTCTGGTCGCTGGGCCGCACAGCCCCGACGGAGAGGGCGGCCGCACGGACTCTGGTCGCTGGGCCACACAGCCCCGACGGAGAGGACGGCCGCACGGACTCTGGTCGCTGGGCCACACAGCCCCGACGGAGAGGACGGCCGCACGGACTCTGATCGCTGGGCCACACAGCCCCGACGGAGAGGGCAGCCGCACGGACTCTGGTCGCTGGGCCACACAGCCCCGATGGAGAGGGCAGCCGCACGGACTCTGCTCTCTGGGCCACACAGCCCTGGACAGAGAGGACGGCCGCACGGACTCTGGTCGCTGGGCCACACAGCCCCAACGGACAGGACGGCTGCACAGACTCTGGTCGCTGGGCCACTCAGCCCCGACGGAGAGGGCGGCCGCACGGACTCTGGTCGCTGGGCCACACAGCCCCGACGGAGAGGGCGGCCGCACGGACTCTGGTCGCTGGGCCACACAGCCCCGACGGAGAGGACGGCCGCACGGACTCTGGTCGCTGGGCCACGCAGCCCCGACGGAGAGGGCGGCCGCACGGACTCTGGTCGCTGGGCCACTCAGCCCCGACGGAGAGGGAGGCCGCACGGACTCTGGTCGCTGGGCCACGCAGCCCCGACGGAGAGGGCGGCCGCACGGACTCTGGTCGCTGGGCCACGCAGCCCTGGACAGAGAGGGCAGCCGCACGGACTCTGGTCGCTGGGCCACACAGCCCCGACGGAGAGGACGGCCGCACTGACTCTGGGCGTTGGGACACACAACACTGCATGGGAGGGCAGCCATTTTGACACTGGGCATTTGGCCAAACTACCCTGAGGCTTAGGGAAGTTATTTGATGTCAACCATGGGACCTTGCCCCTTCACTCCTCAGACATCGCTCATCTGTCACCATGAGACCGACCCCATGACATAAGACTTTTGGGGTCAAGATGCAAACAGGAGTAGAAGCAAGGAGTGCCATGTGACCCCTCTAAGAGATCCTCCGACTCCTTTACCAATCTGGGGGTGTTTTATCTCCATCCACCTGCCTCAGGAATGGATTTGAGCAATTGGGGAATGTTCTGGGGCAGAGTGACCCATCCGGACGTGGGTCATGTGACCCTCCGAGAGCTCCTCCCACTTGGGGTGGGCCTCAGCCCCTTAGGACCAACCAGAGAGGGGATTTCACCAAACAGGGTAAGTGCCATGGTGGGGTGACCTGCCCGCAAGAGGGGTCCACCACCCCTCCATGAAATCCCCGCACCATCCTCTGCTAATCAGTCAGGGTTTCGCACACACGCTTTAGGCCATCCCAGAAGGGAAACGTAACGATCAGAATAGGCAGTGCCCGAAGGTCTAGGCCAGAAGCCGCCGATCTCTGGAGCTCCATGTTTGCGTGGCTGGCAGCATCGTCCTGGAAGTCGCAACACAACACTGCGGGGAAGAGCCCGTCTCGTTCCAAGGATGTCTTTTGAAGAAACCGTGGCCTAGATCTTCGGGCTATACCTGTTCTGGATTGGTACACATTTCCCTTCTGAGATGGCCTAAGGTGGAAGTGAAACCCTCGCCAACTGCTAGAGGGTGGTGTGGGGACGTTTTAGAGGGACCACGGGATCCTGTTGCGGGCAGGTCACTCCACTGCAGCACTTCCCTTCTTTGGTCAAATCCCGTCTCGGGGTGGTCCTACGGGGCTGACGCCGACTTCATTTGGTAGAGGACACAGGGAGGAGTTCTCAGAGGGGATATACAACCCCCTTCTGCATGGGTCACCCTGCCCCGCAACGTCCCCTGATTGGTCAAATCCAGTGTTACGAATTACACCTGGTAGGACACGCACACAACTGCTGCGAATTATACCTCGTAGGACACGCACACAAATGCTACGAATTACACCTGGTAGGACACGCACACCAGTGCTGCGAATTATACCTGATAGGACACGCACAGTTCGAATCTAGGCTGAGGCACAGAAACAAAGTCCACAACTGCAGAGTTCCCAAAAGACACTAAGTTTATTACGCTCGAGCGTGGTGCCCCCCTGCTAGCCAGGAGGGGACCCTGAATACAGATTATACAAAGGTTATATACTTTTTTCGGAAACCTTAGCCAATAAACAAACCCTTTTCTTATCTACCACCTATCCCTGCTTGGTGCATTCCTCCTGCTAAACCAGTGTGTTAATTACACAGCATGGTCCTAAAGCCATGCATCAGTAACTTTTATTATCAGGATGGGAGGCCTCACATCAAGGCCAAGAGACAGGGAGTTAGAGACTAACAAAAACCAGATACTGGGAGTCAAGGCAGGCTGGAGACAAGGAGGAGGATTTTCACAGGGATTCAGTATCTAAGGATCACTCCTCCTGGTGTATGATGTGCTGGCATTTAAACAATGGTGGGCCCCAAACCAAAATGGAGTCACATGTGCTAACTTTTCCTTAACACCAGTCTCCGGGTGTGTAAAATGCTGGTTGCCCCGGCCAAATTTTCCTGAAAGAAGGGAAGAAAGGCATGTACCTTTTGGGTTATCTGTCAGGTGGCCATCTTGGACTTGGGAAAAGAATCTGGTGACCTTTAGCCATTTCCTATATTAGTTTGGGTTGGGAAGCACACTCCCACGCACGGACTGAATCCGCGTAGATAGGGTCTAACATCCAGGCAGAGACGACGCAAAGAGGGATAGGGAGGGTTTTTAGTTAGGTCTACTCACCCATTCCTGTGTCCATCATGGAGTCCCTCCCTGACGTCCAATGTCAAGAGAGCAGCAGCTGTCCATCGCTGTCCCTGCAAGAGAAGGGAGAGAGAACATCAACATGACCTCCTGGGTGTAATTGTTTGGGAGACTGGAGCACTTCCAGAGTTCTGTTAATCCACCCCTTCTCTAGCCTAGCCTAGTCCTTTTCCCGCTCGTAAATAAAGTCTTGTTTGTGTGCTTACCACT
Source organism: Chelonia mydas (assembly GCF_015237465.2). Lineage (NCBI taxonomy): Eukaryota > Metazoa > Chordata > Testudines > Cheloniidae > Chelonia > Chelonia mydas. Next base: position 109,923 of record NW_025111274.1, on the reverse strand, counting down.
GCCTGGCATTATTTTCTTGTGCTAAGGCAAGCTCTGACAGACTGGCTTTACAAAGGGGACCATGTGGGAAGAATTTACTGTAAGATTCCCTGCATCTTCTGAAAGGGGTTTGGGTTCTGCCCTTTTGAAAGGAAAGAAAAATCCTTCCAGGTGATCCTACGGGGCTGAAACCCACTGTGATTACTTAGTAATCTGTCCTCTTCACTACCATGTTTGTGACCCTCTGTGTCATAGGGAAGTAGCCCATGGCTCATTATGCATCTTTTGATTTAAAATGGACACGTGTGGGGTACAGACGAAGAAGGACAACTTTTCAAGTCCAGTGTGCACAGAAATGGGATGGACACTTCAAGGATTGAATACAATGCTTTGATCTTCCATCTGTTCATTAAAGAAAGACAAAGGTGCAGATTTGGGAGGCTCGGCACTGACTTCCCCAGGATCATTCCTCTCCGCGTAGTTCCCATGATAAATCTCCTCTCAAGGAAGAGCCTGAGGAATTGTGATCAGGGGAACTACCCAGAGCACCAGATAAATCAGGGCCCTGAGCTGAGAAAAACCAAGCCTCAGCCAGTTCACATTAATTCAGCTGTCCTCAGCACAGACACCCCTGAAGCACCCGAGGATTCCTTGAAAGGCTTTGAGAGGCTTGGCTCTGCAGAGCTCGAGATGAAGCCTATTACTGCGGGGAAATCAATGACAGAGCACTGTCCACACCAGCACTTAGGTCGGTGTAACTTGTCTCACTCAGGGGGTGGCTTCTTCACACCCCTGAGCGACATACGTTCTACCGACACAAGGGGGAGTGTAGACGCAGCCTTAGCAGAGAAGCGATTTAGAAAACAGGTTTTGTTTTGGAGGAAATGCAGGAACCCCGGGTTTGTAATAACTCAAAGGAGAGTCCGACCCCACCAGTCACCTTCCCCACTTTGCACTTGGCCCTGGGATAGTTGTTTTCTCTCAGCCTGTGCCCACTATCATGCCATGTGAAGGGGAAGGAGCCATGCACCTGTCTAGGGTGCTTCTGACATCCGAGAGGGGAGAAAGGAAAAAAGAGGCTCAGTCCCACATGCTACTCACACAGGGGGTGGGAACTTTTGTGGTCATTTCAGTCGAGTCAAGGGGCTCCAAAAGAGTCAGAGCTGCTAACGTGACCCTGTCCCTGTTGTTGGGGACACTGGGGCATGGCCACTAGGTAACTCGAGGGGATGGAAGACCACGAGTGTCGATGAAGCCCCCTCGCACTAGGCCCAAGTGTCCTTGGCCCCCCCGCCTGGAGGCACTCGCAGCAGTTATGCTGAGGATCTGCAACAATATGTTGCAGAGTCAGACTGCCTGAAACTAAACAAGGCCAAACAGGGCAGATATGGAAGAACAATGCTGAAGGAAGCAGCTTTATGTAGAGGTTAACAAATGATACAAAAAACAAGGGAACTAGCTGGGAACTGGATTGGCTGGCTAGATGGATACTTAGGGCAGCTTGCTATTGGATAAGTATGCTGAAGAAAGGATGGATAAAAGCCTGTGTAACTTCCTGCTCTGGGTGCAGGATTGGAGATTCTATTCTCCCTGGACCTTTCTGAAGCTTCAAATAATCTTTTCTGCTTCTCCACCCCGTTGTGATTCTTGGGTGACGCACACCGGGTAATGAACCCCTCCCCCCTGCTGTTGTTTTGCCTCTCGGCACTGGGTGCCGGCAACACTGTCCAACATTAAGCAGGCGAAACAAGGCTGGCAGTTTGGGCTGCTGGACAGAACAAGCCTTCAGGCTGAAAAGCCAACAACCTTTCTCTCCATTTCAGCAAAAAACAACATTCAACAAACCCCCACAAAAACAGGCACCTGAAAAAGTCCTGCCCCCGACTTCACCTTTCCAAGGTCTTCTCCGCACTCTCTCCCGCCCCGAGTGAGAATCCGACACCTTGACCAACACACCACAGTCAGACCCGAATGCAGCTCTCCCTCTGCAGGCAGGATGGTGGAGAAAAACACAGGTGAAAAAACCCTCCCGGCTCAGCTGCGCACGGAGCCTTGGCAAGGACGTGGTGGAAAGGTGACGCCGGGATCTCTCGCACGGTAAAGGAGACTCGTGCCCGAGTCCAACAAACCCTTTGGGAACTCGAAGGAAGCCGCATCCCACAGGAGTTTCCACAGACCAGCCACCAGCCACACACCCAGGCCGGAGGGGCCGGGACACGGGAAGGGGCAGCAGCAAACGCCCCCGGGGGGAGGGCTGGGGCGGGAGCTGCAGCCAGGCCCCTGGACCCGCAGGGAGACGCAGACCCTGACAGCAACCAGCCACGTTTGCCCACGTGTGTGTGTGAGACACGTTTGTGTGTGTGTGATGTCTTGTGTGTGTGCTGTGTGTCGTGCAGAGTCTTGTGTTCAGTGTGTGTGCTGTGTTGTGTTTTGTGTTGTGTGTGTGTAGTGTTGTGTGTCGTGTTGTGTGTTGTGTGTCATTTAGAGTGTTGTGTGACATGTTGTGTGTTGTGTTGTGTGTGTGTTGAGTTGTGTGTCGTTTTGTGTGTCATGTTGAGTGTGTGTTGTGTGGTTGTGGTGTCATGAGACGTCTTGTGTGTGACGTGGTGTGTGTCGCACGCATAGACACAACACATCGCATGTCACACGCACAACATGTCGCGTGTAGCACGCACTCACAACACGTCATACATCACATACACAACACGTCACCTGTCGCACAATGCACATCGCACATTGCATGGACACACACAACACTTCGCACGTCGCACTCACAACACGTCGCATCGAATGTCATACACACAGCACATCGCACTTCACACCCACAACACGTTGCGTGTTGCATGGACGCACAGCACGTCGCACGTCACACTCACAAACATGTCTCACACACGCACAACACGACACACATCACATCACACAGACACAAAACACTACACACATGTCACACACACAAACACACAACACGACACACAACACGTCACAGACACAGCACAACACACAAAACGGCACACAACACAACACAGGCAAACAACCTGACAAACAACATATCACAGACATCCACATAGACACACACACACAACGACACAGAACACATCACACACACTCAACACAACACTCTAGATGACACCCAACACACGCAATGCGTCACACACACACAAACACACACAAGACGACACACACACACTGCACACACCATGTCACACAAAACACGTAACATGACAGCACACACACAACACCACACACACACTGAATATGACACACAAAACGGCCCACAACACAATATACACACACAACATCACACACACACACCACACCACAAAGACACACACACAACACGTCACACATACAGCACACCGCACGTCGCACAGACACAAAGCACTACACACATGTCACACACACAATAAAACACACATCACACAGACAGACACAAACACACACAACATGACACACACCACGTCTCACACACACACACACACACTACGTCACACACAACACATCACATGACACCAAAAACACAACACCACACACACTCAACACGTCACAGAGCATGACACACAACACGTCACACAGACAGACACAAAGAAACACGACACACAACACGTCACACACAAACAACGCTACACAAAACACGTCTCACACACACACACCCCACACACCATTTCACATGTCACCACAAACACACCACCACACACACAATCCACACAACACTCTAGACGACACACAACACACACACAACACGACACACAAGACGTCTCACACACACACACAACCCGTCACACACACACATATCACGACGCACACAACACGAGACACAAAACGGCTCACACACACAAACACACACAACACGACTGTCAAAGGAAAAATGAGTTAGCCGGTCTCTCACCAATTTAGGTGTTCGATTCGACTCTAGGATCCCACGAACTTCTCAACTCTGAGTCCAGTTTCTACAAGCGTCCTTTATTAGGCCGCCGAAATACAGCCCGAGCTGGGGGCCTCCGGAGAGGGACCCCGCCCCTCAGACACTGCAAGCGTGTGTACCCTCGACGGTTGGTAACACCGCCCTCGCCCACGTCCCAAGTCCGATCCCCTCGTTTGAGTCGGGGTCTCTGCTCTTCCCGACTGGGCAGTTCTGCTGCGGAGTGGACAGGCCGTTGCGGGTGCCAGACGCACTCCTGAGGACAATGAGCTCTTCTCCCTTAGCTCCAGGGATAACGGGCGGCCCCGACTGGTTTGGCAGCTGCTTCTCCAGCCTTCCTCGCAGGTCAGCTCGACCTCGGCCTAAGGCTTCAACTACTTTACTCGCGTCTGCGGAGTTAGTAACTCCTGCGAAGTCAGAAGAGCAAACTTCTTAAACAAACATTTATAGAAACTAGCATGTCAGCCCTTTCTTATCACAACGACACACACAGAAACACGTCGCACGTCCCACACAACACGTCGCAGGTTGCAGGTTGCACGGATACACACAACACGTCGCACGCACGCATGCACGCATGTCGCACGTTGCACGTCGCACGACACACACGCACAAAAGGTCCCACAAACATACACAACGCGACACACAACACGTCACACACATAACACTTCACACACACAAAAAGATCTCATGCACACACACAAGACACACAACCCGTTGCACACACACACAACACAACATGACACACACAAACACACACAACATGACACACACAAACACACACAACACGTCACACAGACAGACACAAACACACACAACATGACGCAGAACATGACACAAACTCAGAACACTACACAAAACATGTCACACACACACACGCCACGTCATATGGCACTACAAACACAACACCAGACACACAAATCACACAACTCTAGATGACACAAAACAAGACACACAACACATCACACACACACACACAGCACGACACACACACACAAAAACATCTCACACACACACGACACACAACCCATCTCACACACACAACACAATACGACACACACACAACACAACACACACAGAAACAAATCGCATGTCCCGCATAACATGTCGCAGGTTGCATGTTGCACGGATACTCACAACACATTGCACCCACACATGCATGAAAGTCGCACGAAAAACACACACAGAAACACGTCACACACACAAACACACACAATGTGACATACAACACGACACACAAGACGTCACACACACAAACGTGTCTCTCACACACACACACAACACGACACAGAACCCGTCTCACACAGACACAGACACACACACCACAAAACACAACACGTAACACACACAACATGACACACAACACGTCACACATACAACACATGGCATGTTGCACGTCGTGCGGACACACATAACACATCGCACGCCGCACGTCGCACAAACACTTCGCACATCACACGTTGCATGTCGCACGTCACACCTGCGCACACAACACATCGCGCGTCGCACGTAACACACACAACACTTCGAATGTCGGACACACAACAAATCGCACGTCGCACGCACACTCAGTACGTCGCACGTCACGCGTTGCTCACCGCACGTCAAACACACAACACGTTGCGTGTCGCACGTCACACACAAAAACGTCGCACGTCACACACAAAATATGTTGCACGTTGCACATCGCACAGACAACACGTCGCATGTCGCACAAACAAACACACACAACGCATCACACACACAACACATCACACACACACAAACAGGTCTCTCACACACACACATGAAACAAAGCACGTGACACACAACACGACACACAACACGTCACACAGACAGACACAAACACACAACGACACACGTCACACACACACACACCACGTCACACACCTTCATCGACTGGTCTCGTTAACAGTTGGTATGGCAACCGCCATTTTCTCGTCTTCTCTGTATCGATATATCTATATCTATATCTTCCTGCTGTATTTTCCCCTGCATGCATCTGATGAAGTGGGCTTTAGCCCATGAAAGCTTATGCTCAGATAAATTGGTTAGTCTCTAAGGTGCCACAAGTCCTCCTCATTCGCTTTTCCTGACTGATTGTGCTGGGGGCTCTGCCTGGCTCCAGCGCTCCGGTCCCTCAGCTACCAAGGCCACCTGGGAACCCTGATCGATTCCAGCTTCAAGGAGTGCTGAGATCCATCTGTCTCTTTCTGTGCCTCTGTCTCTCTCTAGGAATAGCCTCCTGACCCTGCCTCCTGTGATCAGTTATAGTTTGCTAGCCCCCCACCCCACCTCCATGGGTGTTTTTGGCTTCTCCATTCACTCTGCAGCAACGCTCCTTGTACCCAAGCTAAAGATCCCTGCAGCCCCAAAAATCCTCGGGGGTTTGCTCAGCAAGTGGGTTACGAGCAGAATGGTTGTGGGGTGAAGGTGGGGATAGGGAGGTGCTGAACCTGGGGGCAGAGGAGGGTGGCAGATTAAGGTGTTGCTCAGCCCAGCCCGCTGAGGCCAAGGACATATGAGGGGACCAGCATTAAATTGCTGTTCGATCCAGCCCACTGAGTCCCGGGACACATCAGGGGTCAGCTTGCGAGTGCTGATGACCCAGTCCTCTCTGACATGCTATGTTCATGTGTGTCTGCCTGTGTGTCTGTTCATGTTCATCACATTTGGGGGCTGGAAGACCCCAGCCCTGGGGAACCGAGGTCCTGCAGGGTAGCTCCATTGGGAGGGAACTTGCAGAAGGAAGGAGTAGCGCTCCATAGGAAAACACAAGTGACAAAAGCAGCACATTGACAGAATTGCAGAATCTCCCCCCACCAGAAGAGTAACCCTAACAAAGGGGCGTACCCCAAGGTAAAGGGCAATTCTGGTAACAGCTCATTTGGGGCTTGTTTGGAAGGGGGATGGACGTCATTCTTGCGACAAGGCACCTGCTATGGCCAAAAACACTTTAGCCCTGTGCGCCCTTCCAGACAAGTCTTATGTCCCAAATACTTTGGGTCTTCCGGGATAAGTCCCCGAATAATCAAGGATCTTGACCAAAAAGGTCGTCATGTCTAAAAAGGAAGAAAGATTGTCGTTGTGGAGACCATGAAACAAGCCCTGCAACTTTTGGACACGTATCCCGACAGTCCACAGGGTGCACGTCAAGGAACGTTCAAAGCGAGACGGGCGTTCTTTTTGGGGAGACTAACCCCCATTGCGCTGACCAGGAGAAGGGGGAAGTGGGAGCCTGCAGCGCCATCTAGCGGCCAAAGGAGAAATCGCCAGGCTTCGTGGACCTGTGTGCACGCCTTGGTTCGGTTCACATGCAAAGCTGTGTCACGCCAGGTTGGGAAAACGGGGTTCTGCTGCACGACATCATCCTCTGGAATGACTCAACCCGATAGGACACCTCCTACGATACACTGCTACGAGTGACGCTCTCAAACAGGTCCCCACAGCTCCCCAGCCTCCCCCACCGGGAGGCAGGTGTGAGAGGATTGTTCTCCCCAACTGACAGAGGGAGAAACGAAGGCTGAGAAAGGCGAAGGGCCTTGTCTTCCATCACACAACCTGTCGGGATAGAGTTGGGAACAGGACCCGGGTGTCCTGACTTTCAAATGAACCATCAGTCTGGAGTTTCACACACTGAATGATCAGAATAAAGGGACCTGCAATGAGCTACAGACCAACAACCATTCACACTGATTCTTCAGCAAGTGTTTTGGAAGCACGAGAACACCAGCAAGAACCAGGAACGGCTCAGAGACAATCAGCAGCGAGAAGGAGAACAATTCACCAAGCAGATGATTGGTTCTGGCTTATTTGCTGGGCCTTAAACGAGAACAACAAAGTCCTGAGTCTCCTCCCTGCCACGAGACCCCCTGCTCAGCCAATCAGCGTGGAGACTCTGGCGGTGGGCTGAGGGTTCCCCAGGTGGCCCAGGGATGGCTCAGGTCACCGGTGAGGATCACTCTCAGAGCACGCTTCCTGTCCCATCTCTTTGGGAGGCCTCCCACCATGAGGGCGACAGAGCAGCCCCCTCCTCGCCAGTGGAGGGAGGGAAGCAGGAAAAGGGAAACCAAAAAAGACAAACCCCAAGGACTCGAAGGGACAAAGGCCTAGCTGGGGGAAAATTGTCCCACCTTAACCTCCTGTTTTCCGTGCCGAGAATTTGGCCAGCACCGGGTGGATCAGGCTGCCTCGGTACGAAACCTCTCTGGGGCTCTTACCTTCTCCACAGGGACGTCTGTCTTCTCGCTCAATGAGCAGTGGGAAAGGAGAAAACTCCAGAGAGGCTCCACCTCGCGCTCACATACGAGACCCTGAATTCTCTCTCAGTCCTCAAGGAGACACCTCAAGAAGGAGACTCCCTGCAGCAAAGCCCCGGGGGTCTCTGAGATCCCCCTGCCCTGCAGCCTGTCCTCCCTGGCCGTTGTCGTGGACTCTCTGTGAGGTCACCGCCTCCCAACCTCCTTTCACCAATCAGCTGAGTGCTGCAAAAGGCCCTTGTGATGTCACTGCCACCCCCACCCCTGCCCTGCAGGGCTCATGTCCTGCCCCGAGCCGGCTCCTGTGCGTGTTTGAGCTGCTCCCCCTGGGTCACCCCCACACACTCAGTGGTCGTGCAAGGGTTCACGCAGGCCACACGTGGAACCATCAGAGGATGCTCAATGTGCCGCACTCGGTTTTGCAGAGATTTGGAGACTTGAAGGCCAGAAGCGACTGTTAGATCATCTCATCTGGCCCCCCTACACATCACAGGCCTCCTGCATGGCGCAGTAGCGAGTTTTGGACCAAAGCAGACTCGAGAAAGGCATCTCATCAAGGGATGGAGGAAGCACCACTTCCCTTGGTAGCCTGGAGGAAATTGATGCTGTGGGGGGCAGGGAATTGACCCCAAGGCCACACTTGTGAGTCTGTATCATAACACACATGCACAACAGCACTGCGCGAAGTATGTACACGTCACCTTAACTCTGATGTTTCCTAACGTTTAAAGGCCTGGTCTCCAGGGTGTTCTTTGTGCTTACAGATCTATTTTGGGGAGAGATGCAATCATTTAGTTCAGAGTGGGAGCCGTGTTAGTCTGTATCAGCAAAAAAACAAAAAGAAAAAACAAAACGAGGAGTAGTTCTGGCACCTTAGAGACTAACAAATGTATTTGGGCACATTTGATGGTGTGGCTGATGTGATTAGGTCCGAGGATGGTGTCCCTAGACTAGATATGTGGACAGAGTTGGCAATGGGTTTGTTGCAAGGATAGGTTCCTGGGTTAGTGTTTTTGTTGTGTGGTTGCTGGTGAGTATTTGCTTCAGGTTGGGGGGCTGTCTGTAAGCGAGGACTGGCCTGTCTCCCAGGATCTGTGAGATTGAGGGATCATCCTTCAGAATAGATTGTAGATCCTTGATCCTGCCCTGGAGATCTTTTAGTTGGGGGCTGAAGCTGATGGCTGGTGGCGTTCTGTTCCTTTCTTTGTTGGGCCTGTCCTGGAGTAGGTGACTTCTGGGTATTCTTCCTTTCAGCAGGTGGGGATTGTAGTTTGAAGAATGCTTGATAGAGATCCTGGAGATGTTTGTCACTGTCTGAGGGATTGGAGCAAATGCGGTTGTATCTTAGAGCTTAGGCTGTAGACAATCGGATCATGTGATGTGGTCTGGATGAAAGCTGGAGGCATGTAGGTAAGCATAGCGGTCCAGGATAGGGTGGTGTTTATGTGACCATCGCTTATTAGCACTGTAGTGTCCAGGAAGTGGGTGTCGTGTGTGGCCTCTCCTTCTGCCCCTCCACCCCCACCAACATGATACAGTTCTGCGGTGACCTGGAATCCTACTTTCCACGTCTCCGACAGAAGGAATATTTCCAACACACCTCTGAACAACACACTAATCCACAGAGACCTTCCGACCAACACGACAAAAAGAAGGATTCTGCCTGAAGGTTGAAACAGCAGACTGGACTTCAACTCGAGTGCTTCAGCCGACAAGCACGGGCTGAAGTGGTCGAAAAGCAGCATCACTTGGCCCATAACCTCAGCCGTGCAGAACACAACACCGTCCACAGCCTCAGGAACAACTCTGACATCCGAATCAAAAAGGCTGACAAAGGAGGTGCTGTCGTCTTCATGAATAGGTTGGAATATGAACAAGAGGCTGCTCGGCAGCTCTCCAACTCCACATTCTCCAGCCCATTCCCCTCTGATCCCACTCAGGGTGACCAAGAGAAACTGCACCATCTGCTCAAGAAACTCCCTGAAAAAGCACAAGAACAAATCTGCACAGACACGCCCCTGGAACCCCGACCAGGGGTCTTCTATCTGCTACCCAAGATCCATAAACCTGGAAATCCTGGACGCCCCATCATCTCAGACATTGGCTAGAGGTGCTGGTCGTGCAGGGCCTGAGGAGAGAGTCGACACAGCCAGATAATCCTGCTGTCAGGATGCCAATGCCGGAGATGATTTCATCGCAGTCTCTGACGAGGGGGTTCAGGCTCCAGTGCTCTGCTCTGTTTTCCCAGCCCTGTCCAGGGGGTTGTTTCCAGTTTCAGAAATGGGGCAATGTTCACACACTCCCAATGGGTCTTTGCATAAATCAGGCCCTAAGCCAGGGGCAGGCAAACTTTGGCCTGATGCCGGATCAGGTTTCAGAAATTGTAGGGAGGGACAGTTAGGGGAGGCTGGGCCTCCTCAAACAGCAAGGCATGGCCAGGCCCCCGCCCCCATCCGACCCCCACTTCTTGCCCCTGGACGGCCGCCCCGGGCCTCCTGCCCCATCCAACCCTTCTGTTCCCTGAGGGGCCCCCCAGGACCCTTGCCCCATCCACCCCCCCACTCTCTGTCCCCTGACCACCCCCGGATTCCCCCACCCCTAATTGTCCCCCGCTACCCCATCCATCCCCTCTCCTTCCTGCCTGCCCCCCGGACCCTCTGCCCCATCCAACCACCCCTTCTCCCTGACCGCCCCGGGACCTCCTGCCCGCATTCAACCCCCTGTTCCCCGCCTCTCACCGCCCCGACCCCATCCGCCCCCCAGCCCCTGACCACCCCCCAAACTCCCCTGCCCTCTACCCCACCCCTCCCCTGCTCCCTGCCCCCTGCCCGCGTTGCCCGGAGCATGGGCTGGCGGCGCCGGGAGCGGAGGCTGTGGGGGGGGGGGCAGCAGGGGTGGGGCCGGGGGCTCTCCAGAGCTCGGGGCCGGGCGGAGCAGCTCAGAGCCCCCGGCCCCCCTTCTGCTCCCCCCCCTGCTCCCGTGTCGTTGCCCCCCAAACCCGGGGAGCTGCCGCAGCTTCCCCCTGCCCGGGGCAGGGACTCGCAGCTCCCCGCTGGGAGCAGCCTGGGCCCCCCCGCCCCCCACAGGCTGCACCGGGAGCAGCTCCCTGGGGGGCAGGTCTCCCCTTCTCTCCTCGGGGGCACTGCCAGACCCCCCGTCCCCCGCTGGGGCCCCCCACCTGAGATGCCCCAAGAGCGAACCACAGCCATGGCTGGCTGCCACCCCACTGCCCCTCCCCACCAGCCCCCAGGCCCCAGTGTGTCCGAGCCCCTCCACAGTCCCCCCCCAACTGTCCTCCTCGCCCCAAGCCAGGCTGCAGCCGCCCCACCCCACAGCCCCCTCCCCTCCCTACAGCCCCCTACAGCCATGCTGTGTCCCCCTGGGGGCGGCCATGGTGCTGCCCCTCCCAACCCAACCCAACCCAACCCAACAGCCATGCCATTGACCCAAGTCCCCGATCGCCTCTCCCTCCCCCACATCCCTCCCAGACCCAGTCCCCATCCCTACAACCCAATCGCCCCCTGTCCACAACCCCCCTCTCCTCCTCCCACAGCACCAATCCATCCCCTACCCTCCCACAGCTCCCACCACACAGACCCCTCCACCTCCCAGCTGGGCCCCCTCCCCGCCCCCCGCCACCCCACCCACCCCGTCAGACACCCGCCCCCGCTGGTGCACCAGGGTATCCCCAAGACCCACCAACAGCTGTGAATGGTGTGGAGGAGAAGGTGTTGGTATTCGGTTGTGTATTGGTATTATGTGTATGTGTCGAGGCTTGTGTGGGCTTTGTGCTGGGGGAGAAGCTGAGCCCTGATTCGGGGCCGGGGCTTCTCTGACTCGGGGTCCTATGAAGGGAGCCAGCCAGTCAGGCCGTGGCACAGGAGCCAGCAAACAGGGCTGTAAACAGGGGAGTCTGAGGGGGAGTTTGTCTTGTGGTGCTTGTTTGGGGTTTGTTGTTGCTGTGGGGGGTGGGGTTTGGGTGTTTCCCAGGTGAACAGGATTTAGGTGGGAAGGCGATGACAGACACAGAGGCAGCAGTGGGCGTGACTCATGTCGTGGAAGACACAATGGAGATGACTGGCTGTGGAAGCTGCCGTATGTCCATGATCCTGGAGGGGGGACCTGGTAAGAGTTTTGTCTGCATGAAATGCCGTCTGCTCGAGCTGATGGAGGAGAAGATCTGAGGTTTGGAGATGCAGGTGGAAAGTCTGGTTGAGTTTAGAAAGGGGTTTGAGCAGATGATGGAGCAAAGACATGAGGTATCTGAAGGGAAAAGCTCAGACTTGCAGATGGAAGCAGGACTGAGGAATTCTGAGGGGAGACAGCTGGGTGAGGGAAGTGGTCAGTGGAAGCATGTGACTAAAAAAACCAGGCAGAGGAAAAGACGGGCTCGTGAAGGAGAAATAGAGCTCAGGAATAGGTTTTGAGAGTTGGAAAATGAAGAAGGGGCTCAACAGGTAGTCACTGAAGGTGGAGGGGCAAGGAAGAAGAGAAGAGCGGCTAGTCCTATAGGAAAAGGGGAAGAGTCAATGGAGACTACACCAAATATGAGCCCCAGGAGGATACAGGATGGGTTGAAGAGGATTACAAGGGAGAATAGGAATGGAAAGAACTTGCAGCCAGAGGGAACAGGAGATAGACTGGAGAATAGCATCGTCAGCAGGGAAAGGACAGGTCTACTGTGATCGGGGACTCTTTACTGAGAAGACTAGACTAGGCCTGTAACCAGAGCTGATCCAGAGAATAGAAGGGTGTGCTGTCTTCCAGGTGCTAAGATACGGGATGTAGATCTGAGGTTGAAAAGGATCCTAAAGGGAGCGGGAAAGAACCCCCTAATTATCCTTCATGTGGGAACAAATGATACGGCTAGATTCTCGCTGGAAAGGATTAAGGGAGACTGTGCTAGGCTGGGGAAGACGCTTAAGGAAATCGAGGCTCAGGTGATCTGTAGTGGGATTTTGTCTGTTCCTGGAGAAGGGCAACAAAGGCGTGACAAGATTATGACTGTCAACAGATGGCTCAGGCAGTGGTGCTAGAAGGAGGGCTTTGGGATGTCTGGCCACTGGGAGGCATTCCTGGACAGAGGACAGTTCTCTCGGGATGGACTTCATCTGAGTAGGGAAGGAAATAGACTTCTAGGATAGAGGCTGGCACAACTGATTAAGAGAGCTTTAAACTAGGAATCTGGGGGAGATGGTTGGTTGGGGGATGTCCAGGTAATCTCCACGCCAGATTTTAGCCTTGAGAGGGAAGAAAACAAAGTAAGAAAGGATACAGCCGTGGGTAGGAGAATGGCTATAAGGAGGAAGGGCAGTGTGGACACCAGTCTAATAGGTTCTACTGGCTGTAGAATGACCGTGCCTCATTGGGTAAAGAACGTGAGCGAGGCCAAACAGCAAAAATGAAGATGTTTGTACACTAATGCGAGGAGCCTAGGTAACAAAATGGAGGAACTAGAGCTACTGGGGCAGGAAGTGAAACCAGATATTCTAGGGATAACAGAAACAGGGTGGAATAGTCGTCATGACTGGACTACGGGTATTGAAGGGTATGTGCTGTTTAGGAAAGACTGAAATAAAGGTAAAGGTGGTGGAGTAGCATTGTCTATCAATGAGGAGGTAGAATGTAAAGCAATACGAAGCGATGGAATGGATAAGACAGAGTCCGTCTGGGCAAAAATTACACTGGGGAAGAAAACTACTCGAGCCTCCCCTGGGATAGTGCTTGGAGTGTGCTAGAGACCGCCGGGATCTAATGTGGATATGGATCGAGCCCTCTTTAATGTTTTTAATGAAGTAAACACTAATGGAAACTGCGTGATCATGGGAGACGTTAACCTCCCAGATCTAGACTGGAGGACGAGTGCTAGTAATAATAATCGGGCTCAGATGTTCCTAGATGCGATAGCTGATGGATTCCTTCATCAAGTAGTTGCTGAACCGACAAGAGGGGATGCCATTCTAGATTTGGTTTTGGTGAATAGTGAGGACCTCCTGGAAGAAATGCTTGTAGGGGACAAGCTTGGTTCGAGGGATCATGAGCTAATTCAGTTCAAACTGAACGGAAGGATCAACAAAGAATAAATCTGCAACTAGGGTTTTTGATTTCAAAAGGGCTGACTTTGAAAAATGAAGGAAATGAGTTAGGCAAGTGGATTGGATTGAAGAATTTATGGATCTAAAGGCAGAGGAGGCCTGGGATTACTTTAAATCAAAGCTGCAGAAGCTATCAGAAGCCTGCATCCCAAGAAAGGGGGAAATATTCATAGGCAGGAGTTGTAGACCAAGCTGGATGAGCAAGCATCTCGGAGAGGTGATTAAGAAAAAGGAGAAAGCATACAGGGAGTGGAAGATGGGAGGGATCAGCAAGGAAAGCTACCTTCTTGAGGTCAGAACATGAAGGGATAAAGTGAGAAGGACCTTGCAAAGAGAATTAAAACCAATCATAAAAGGTTCTATAGCCATGTCAATAAGAAGAAAACCAAGAAAGAAGAAGTGGGACCGCTAAGCACTGAGGATGGAGTGGAGGTCAAGGATAATCTAGGCATGGCCCAATATCGAAACAAATACTTTGCCTCAGTCTTTAATAAGGCTAATGAGGATCTTAGGGATAATGGTAGCATGACAAATGGGAAGGAGGAGATGGAGGTAGATATTACCATATCTGAGGTAGAAGCGAAACTCGAACAGCTTAATGGGACTAAATCGGGGGGCCCAGATAATCTTCATCCAAGAATATTAAAGGAACTGGCACATGAAATTGCAAGCCTATTAGCAAGAATTTGTAATGAATCTGTCAACTCAGGGGTTGTACCGTTTGATTGGAGAATTGCGAACATAGTTGCTATTTTTAAGAAAGGGGGGAAAAAAAGTGATCTGGGTAACTACAGGCCTGTTAGTTCGACATCTGTAGTATGCAAGGTCTTGGAAAAAATTTTGAAGGAGAAAGTAGTTAAGGACATTGAGGTCAATGATAAATGGGACAAAATACAAGATGGTTTTACAAAAGGTAGATTACGCCAAACCAACCTGATCTCGTTCTTTGAGAAAGTAACAGATTTTTTAGACAAAGGAAACGCAGTTGATCTAATTTACGTAGATTTCAGGAAGGCGTTTGATACAGTGCCACATGGGGAATTTTTATTTAAATTGGAAAAGATGGGGATCAATATGAAAACTGAAAGATGGATAAGGAAATGGTTAACAGGGAGATTACAGCGGGTCCTGCTGAAAGGTGAACTGTCAGGCTGGAGGGAGGTTACCAGTGGAGTTGCTCAGGGATCAGTTTTGGGACCAATCTTATTTCATCTTCTTATTACTGATCTCAGCACAAAAAGTGGGAGTGTGCTAATCAAGTTTGCAGATGATCCAAAGCTGGGAGGTATTGCTAATTTAGAGAGAGACTGGGATATCCTACAGGAAGATTTGGATGACCTTGTAAACTAGAGTAATAGTAATAGGATGAAATTGAATCGTGAGAAGTGTAAGGTCATGCATTTAGGGATTAATAACAAGGATTTTAGTTATAAGCTGGGGACGCATCAATTAGAAGGAACGGAGGAGGAGAAGGACCTTGGAGTATTAGTTGATCATAGGATGACTATGAGCCGCCATTGTGATATGGCTGTGAAAAAAGCTAATGCGGTCTTGGGATGCATCAGGCGAGGTATTTCCAGTCGAGATAAGGAGGTTTTAGTACCGTTCTACAAGGCACTGGTGAGACCTCACCTGGAATACTGTGTGCAGTTCTGGTCTCCCATGTTTAAGAAGGATGAATTGAAAATGGAAGAGGTACAGAGAAGGGCTACTAGGATGATCCGAGGAATGGAAAACCTGTCTTATGAAAGGAGACTCAAGGAGCTTGGCTTGTTTAGCCTAACTAAAAGAAGGTTGAGGGGAGATAGGATTGCTCTCTATAAATATATCAGAGGGATAAATACCGGAGAGGGAGAGGAATTAAAATTTAAGCTCAGTACCAATGTGGACACAAGAACAAATGGCTATAAACTGGTCACTGGGAAGTTTAGGCTTGAAATTAGATGAAGGTTTCTAAGCATCAGAGGAGTGAAGTTTTGGAATAATCTTCCAAGGGAAGCAGTGGGGGCAAAAGACCTATGTGGCTTTAAGATTAAACTCGATAAGTTTATGGAGGAGATGGTATGATGGGATAACATGATTTTGGCAATTAATTGATCTGTAAATATTCATGGTTAATAGGCCCAATGGCCTGTGATGGGATGTTAGATGGGGTGGGATCTGAGTTACTACAGAGAATTCTTTCCTGGGTATCTAGCTGGTGAATCTTGCCCAAATGCTCAGGGTTTAGCTGTCGCCATAATTGGGGTCGGGAAGGAACTTTTCTCCAGGGCAGATTGGAAGAGGCCCTGGACGTTTTTCTCCTTCCTCTGTAGCATGGGGCACGGGTCACTTGCTGGAGGATTCTCTGCTCCTTGAGGTCTTCAAATCCTGATTTGAGGACCTCAATGGCTCAGACATAGGTGAGAGGTTTTTCGCAGGAGTGTGTGGTGAGATTCTGTGGCTTGCGTTGTGCAGGAGGTCAGACTAGATGATCATAATGGTCCCTTCTGACCTTAGTATCTATGAATCTATGAATTAAAAACCCCATAGTGTTGGTTGGGGCCTCCTGGAGCCGTGGTCCCTTCCTGGAGATGCTGAAATCTCACTCTTGCCTGTCTCCTCCTGCCTCCAGCTCCGAGCCAGGCACTGGACAGTTACATGATGAACAGATGACAGTGGAAGAAAAAAATCAAAAACCAAAAGTGAAGCCAAAAGCGCAAGCAGGACAGGCAAGGCAAATCACAGGCTGTTGCCATAGACTAGTCCTCCCCCTCCTCCAATAACCCACCCAAACCGGGACACCACAGACCCCATGGACCTCAAACCAACCACCTGGAAGCAGCAGCAAAAGGGCAGCAAGGACACAGGTCGAGAGAGAGTCGAAGGAAAATCAAAAGGGAAAGAGCCCAGTCTTTGAAAGCTTTTTTAGTTCTCTGCATGTGCTCCCAGAAGAGGATGGGGCAAATGACAGCCAATCATGCTCTCGGACAGGGAAAGAAAAGCTACTCCTGGACCAACAACAAAGAAAAAGGAGAAGGAACAGGACAGTGAGCAGGACAGAGAGATTTATTCAAGTGTGATGGTAATTCATTAATTCCCTGGGTTACTTCCTGGCCATTTCTGTGACTTTAGTGCCATGAGAAAAGTGTTCTCAAAATCTGTTGGTCTCCTTGCCATATGTTGTGCTTAGGAAAGGTCCTTCTCAGCTCCTTTTACTTTCCTGCTTTCCAGTTACTGTAAATAAACCATTAAAACAATTCTTCTTGTTTCTTGTCTTAGTTTCAGTTGTTGGGGGCAGAGTCATGAGATGTGTTTGTGACGCTCTATACCTTGGGGGAGCGTGTTATGCTGATAAGAAGCACAAGGGATCTTTTCAGGGGAAAAGGCAATATGCCGCATTTATTGAAAATACAACTGTAAGCATACACATTTAATCACACAGACACACACACACACATACATGAGCTGCAGATAGTTTTACAGTTACCAGTTTGCTGTAGCTCTTGTCAATCTAATGGCCAGTTAGATTGAACACAAGCGAGGAGCTGGGCTCCGTCGGTCGTGATCCCATGCTCCGAGGCTTTGCAGGACTGAACCCAGAGTCTTATGGCAAAACACCCCAGCTTTAGACTTGCCAATTCCCACTTTCGTCTATGGATTTTGCAATGTCATTCTGTAATCGTTAGTCCTTAAATGGGGTTAGTCTCCGGGTTTTCCGCTGTTATCATTTGGTGGTTTTGTTGGCTTCCCATCCTTAGCTCTTCTTTGTCTTGCATTCAGGGTGGCTGCCTCACCGCTGAGGTCATCAATGCTGCTAACATGTTTAGCGTCAGATACAGTGGATGTTTTCTGATTGTCTCCTGCTGTTTCCAAGTCTCTCACGTCTTCTTGACCATCTGGACATTTGTGATGCCTTTTCACAGACATCAGAATCTGGCTGATGCACCTTTACCAATGGCCCACGAGGCCGTTCCTTCCTGCTCTCAGAAAGGGTGGCTGGCAGAATATGGTCAAATCCTATCCTACATCAATCCATTTAATACATGATTATCCCTTCTCTTTCATTATGCAAAATGGAAACATAAAATCCTCCTCCTCTAGGTGCCCTGTAACCCCCGTATTCCTCATCTTGTATTGAATTGTGATGTTACCTTGCATGGCATGGTTTACATATATCAGGGGAAAGGTTAGGAGATACCAGCAAGGAAGGTCAGCACCCCCGGGTGGGGTGTGAAACAACTCATCAACAGCCATTGCCCAGCAAGGAAGCTCCCATTCAATGATTCACCTGCCTGAGGCCGCAGCAAGGGAATTGCTCCACCTTGCCGGGAGATTGAGCAATGCCCCCGTTCCCACCCCAGACATACCTGGACTGGTGCTTCCCAAGCACAGGGACTGAGGGTACAAAAACCAAACCCAAACCCGGGGCCCACGCTTGGCCTTTCTCCTTCCCCCACCGACACTGCAAGCAAGAAGGACACTGAAGACTTGAGACTGCAACTGAGGGGACTGGCCCAGATTTCAAGGGAGAAATCTGGGTGCTCGGGACTGCAAAATCCAGGAGAGGGAGAAAAACGGCTTCATCTGGTTGCTGCCCAATCTAGGAGGGTTGGGAGTTCAGACTGTGCGCTTAGGTGTTTATTTCCTTTGGTAACTAACTCGGATTTGTTGCCTTTCACTTAATACCACTGAAAATCTCTATTTTGTCGCCAATAAACTTGTTGACCTGTTTAACTTGAGCAGTGAGTTTCCCTGAAGTGGATGGTAAATTCCTCAGTCACCAAAGGCTGGTGTCAAGCCACTTTCCACTGCTGAAGTGGGGAAGCAATTCATACGATAGAGAGCCTACTCCTGAGATACAGGGCTGGGAGCTGGGGGGATCCGGCTGGTGCCTCCCTGTGTGACTCAGGAGTGGCTCCGGGAGCATTCATGCGAACAAGCTGGGTGATAACAGCACCTGGCGGGGGTGCTGCGGGTCCCTAGCAGGGCATTGTGAGAGACAGCCCAGGCTGGCGAGGGTTCAGGGGGCACAGCGGTCCCTTGGTCCCAGGCTGCACCTCAGGGGGATCCCATCACAGGGTCCCCCTCCAGCACCCACAGGCAATAGTGAGCCTCGAGGAGCAGTGTTTGGGCTTTGCTGTGAGGTGTCCCTTTCCAGTCGGTGCTCTGTCTCTTGTCCTGGACACACCCCTGTCAATCAGGAATTGCTCAGCTGTGCTGTGCAGAGAGCTGACTGGTGACACAGGGTGCAGCCCAGGACGGGACGGAGGTGTGGCAATGCTGAGCGTCACAGGCCATGGGTTTAGACAGCTAGAAAATCACAGGAACAACACGGATCCACACAGCGGAGTTAGGTGCCTAAACTCCCCTTACAGCACATGGGCCACACAGGCACCTTACAATACAACTCACGAAATCCAGCTCACTGGGCAGGGAGCCAGCCAAGCCCTTGAATGGGAGAGACTGACGAGGGGGAGGTGTCCAAGCCCGACCCTTCTCTCACAGCACGCACCTGGGCTGTGTCCAGCTGCCTAGCGTAGCTCGGGGTGTGAGTACCAACCTCAGGGCAGAGTGTTACACACCAGGGCACACACCCCATGGGGATTGGGAGCTCGATAGTTTAATTTCACCCACCAAGAGCCAACTCCCCAGGCAGGGCAACAGCCTGAAGAGAGAGTCCCAGACACTCCCCTTGGGCCCTCTGCTCTGTCCTGCCACGAAGGCCAGCCTGCCTTTGGGCTCGATCTGTGGCTCAGGGAGGCCTGAGCATGAGCTGGTGCTGCCAGCGTCACCCCCCACTGTCTGCAAGGGAGGAAGGATTGAACCAGGGTCCCCATGTTTCAGGTCAGTGTGTGAAGCACGGTGCTGTGGTGGGGCTCTCTCCCGCGCTCCTGTGGAAGTTGGTTCCCTGCGGCTAAATAATGAAAGAGCTCGGGCCGGGGGATTGGATCACCGGGGTTTCCTAATTCCGACCTCTCGGGTGGGTTCCTGCTCCACTGGACAGTGTCATCCAAAGAACATTGTTAGAAATCAATCATGAAAAGATGCGGAACGACAGCAAGCCAGGGGGGTTCAGGACAGGGAGACCAATTCAGGCAATCAGAACAGCAGATAGGACACATTTGGAGCTCCTATGAGGCTCCAAGCAGACATGTTATAGAGACGGAAACTGGCCAGGAATTCTTGGAAACTGGGTTAACACTTATCAAAGTATCCATTTGCGTTATGCTGAGGGGATTTGGGGGGAGGGTGTAAACTATTTCCCTGAATCAAGATTCCACTGGCAACTCAGTCCCCCATGTCAGCGAGAGAAGAGCTGCGGTCCCTGGGCAATGGGCCCCCCGGGGCCTTTAACACCACAGTCCTGGGGAGGGGGTGCTGAGAGGGACCATCCAGGGAGGAACACAAGTCCTTCGACCATCCACCACACCCTCTTTTGGAACGGCTGCTGATGGCTCCCCCCATCTGTGGGAACTGTTATCCCCTCTGCCACCCTCTATCTGGGGGTTTTGATTTGAGCACTACCTGAATTGGCCACGCAGTGTCCCCATTGCTTCGTGAGAAAATGCTTTCTGCATTACTCCAAGTGGCCACACGGTGTCACTGTTGGTCCAGGAGGGAAATTATTTGTGCATTACCCTGAGTGGCCACCGAGTGTCACTGTTCCTGTAGGAGGGAAATGATTTGTGCATTACCCTGAGTGGCCACCGAGTGTCACTGTTGCTCCGTGAGGGAAATGGTTTGTGCATGACGTGAATTGGCCACACACATCACTGTTGCTCGGGGGGGGGGGGGGGGAGGGGGGGAATTGTTTGTGTGTTACGCCTGAGTGGCCACGTTGCGTCACTCTTCCTCCATGAGGGGAATGCTTTGTGCATTACCCTGTGTGGCCACCCAAGACAACACACACATCACACACAAAACATCACACACACAAAACATGACAGACAACACTGACACACACACACACAACACGACACCGACACACAGAGAGAGGACACGTCACAGATACAGAAATACGTCTCTCACACACACACAACACAGGACACCGACACACACAAACAAAATAAATGACTCCAGGTGGTGAGTGTGTGAGTGTGACGTGTTGTGGGCCGTGTTGTGTTGATTGTGTGTGCGTGTGTGTGACATGTGGGTCGTGTGTGTGATGTTTTGTGTGTGATTCTTTCTGTGTCGTGTTGTGTGTGTGTTTGTATCGTGTGTATTTTTGTGTGTCGTGTTGTGTCCCGTTTTGTGTCATCGTGTGTGTGTGACGTGTGTGCGTCCGTGCCTTCGACGTATTGTGCGTGTCTGTGTGGGAAGTGCAAAGTGGGATGGGTCAACTTGCCACCCCCTTCCCCAACACTTTAGCCCCCTGTCGTAAACATGACCCTACCCCCTCCCTAGGGTGCTACTGACACTAAAACGACCTAAAAGACCCCCGACTTACCACTATTGGCTGGCACCCCATTGCCACCCGCACTTCTCTGCTGCTGCTGGCCAAACCCTCCCCCCAAATCTCAACCCCACCCCCTACCCGGAACCCAACTGGAACCCTGACCCCATAACCTGCCCCCCAACTCAAAACCCCTGAGCCAAAACTGGAGCCCAACCCTCACCCCAACCCCAACCTCCAGCTCTGAACCCAGCCCCTCGAAGCCCGACACCACTTTAAGCCAGAGCCCAGTTCCCCATTCCCACCCTGGGCAACAACAGTGCAAACCACACCCTCCTGCCCCCCGCCCAGGAATCCTGCTGCTTACCACCCCTTCTTTGGAAATGAACCTTTTCTCCATTTGCATCCCACACACCTTCATTCTCCTTTGAGGGGTTATTTAGTGACAGGGGTCTACACAAGGCAACTCTTTGCTATTCCAGCGTAACAGGACACAGAGACGTGAAAACAGTGCAAACAACATTCTACGAGTTTTCAGGAGGTTTAAACACCCAATACAGTTGCACATTGAACAATCGCTTTGATCTCTACTAACACACACATCCGTTGGCCTGAACACACTCTGACACAAGCTGCTCTTTCAGCGTCACACCTCTAAGATGCCAGAACTACTCCTCGTTTTGTTTTTGTTTTTTGCTGATACAGACTAACACGGCTCCCATTCTGAACTAAATGATTGCATCCCTCCCCAAAATAGATCGAGAAGCACAAAGAACACCCTGGAGACCAGGCCTTTAAATGTTAGGAAACATCAGAGTTAAGGTGACGTGTACACACTTCGCGCAGTGCTGTTGTGCATGTGTGTTATGATACAGACTCACAAGTGTGGCCTTGGGGTCAATTCCCTGCCCCCCACAGCATCAATTTCCTCCAGGCTACCAAGGGAAGTGGTGCTTCCTCCATCCCTTGATGAGATGCCTTTCTCGAGTCTGTTTTGGTCCAAAACTCGCTACTGCGCCATGCAGGAGGCCTGTGATGTGTAGGGGGGCCAGATGAGATGATCTAACAGTCTCTTCTGGCCTTCAAGTCTCCAAATCTCTGCAAAACCGAGTGCGGCACATTGAGCATCCTCTGATGGTTCCACGTGTGGCCTGCGTGAACCCTTGCACGACCACTGAGTGTGTGGGGGTGACCCAGGGGGAGCAGCTCAAACACGCACAGGAGCCGGCTCGGGGCAGGACATGAGCCCTGCAGGGCAGGGGTGGGGGTGGCAGTGACATCCCAAGGGCCTTTTGCAGCACTCAGCTGATTGGTGAAAGGAGGTTGGGAGGCGGTGACCTCACAGAGCGTCCACGACAACGGCCAGGGAGGACAGGCTGCAGGGCAGGGGGATCTCAGAGACCCCCGGGGCTTTGCTGCAGGGAGTCTCCTTCTTGAGGTGTCTCCTTGAGGACTGAGAGAGAATTCAGGGTCTCGTATGTGAGCGCGAGGTGGAGCCTCTCTGGAGTTTTCTCCTTTCCCACTGCTCATTGAGCGAGAAGACAGACGTCCCCGTGGAGAAGGTAAGAGCCCCAGAGAGGTTTGGTACCGAGGCAGCCTGATCCGCCCGGTGCTGGCCAAATTCTCGGCACGGAAAACAAGAGGTTAAGGTTGGACAATTTTCCCCCAGCTAGGCCTTTGTCCCTTCGAGTCTTTGGGGTTTGACTTTTTTGGTTTCCCTTTTCCTGCTTCCCTCCCTCCACTGGCGAGGAGGGGGCTGCTCTGTCGCCCTCATGGTGGGAGGCCTCCCAAAGAGATGGGACAGGAAGCGTGCTCTGAGAGTGATCCTCACCGGTGACCTGAGCCATCCCTGGGCCATCCGGGGAACCCTCAGCCCACCGCCAGAGTCTCCACGCTGACTGGATGAGCAGGGGGTCTCGTGGCAGGGAGGAGATTCAGGACTTTGTTGTTCTCTTTTAAGGCCCAGCAAATAAGCCAGAACCAATCATCTGCTTGGTGAATTGATTGTCTCTGAGCCGTACCTGGTTCTCGCTGGTGTTTTCGTGCTTCCAAAACACTTGCTGAAGAATCAGTGTGAATGGTTGTTGGTCTGTAGCTCATTGCTGGTCCCTTTATTCTGATCATTCAGTGTGTGAAACTCCAGACTCATGGTTCATTTGAAAGTCAGGACACCCGGGTCCTGTTCCCAACTCTATCCCGACAGGTTGTGTGATGGAAGACAAGGCCCTTCACCTTTCTCAGCCTTTGTTTCTCCCTCTGTCAGTTGGGGAGAACAATCCTCTCACACCTGCCTCCCGGTTGGGGGAGGCTGGGGAGCTGTGGGGACCTGTTTGAGAGCGTCACTCGTAGCAGTGTATCGTAGGAGGTGTCCTGTCGGGTTGAGTCATTCCAGAGGATGATGTCGTGCAGCAGAACCCCGTTTTCCCAACCTGGCGTGACAGCTTTCCATGTGAACCGAACCAACCGTGCACACAGGTCCAGAAGCCGGCGATTTCTCCTTTGGCCGCTAGATGGCGCTGCAGGCTCCCACTTCCCCCTTCTCCTGGTCAGCGCAATGGGGGTTAGTCTCCCCAAAAAGAACGCCCGTCTCGCTTTGAACGTTCCTTGATGTGCACCCTGTGGACTGTCGGGATACGTGTCCAAAAGTTGCAGGGCTTGTTTCATGGTCTCCACAACAGCAATCTTTCTTCCTTTTTAGACGTGACGACCTTTTTGGTCAAGATCCTTGATTATTCAGGGACTTATCCCGGAAGACCCAAAGTATTTGGGACATAAGACTTGTCTGGAAGGGCGCACAGGGCGAAAGTGTTTTTGGCCATAGCAGGTGCCTTGTCGCAAGGATGACGTCCATCCCCCTTCCAAACGTGTTTTGAGTAGTTTTGTGTGTGTGACGTGTTGTGTGTTGTGTTGTGCGTGTTGTATGTGTGTGTGGTGAAGTGTTTGTGGTGTCATGTGACGTGGTGTGTGTGACGTGGTATGTGGGGGCGTGTGCGTGTGACATATTGTGTGTCATGTTGTGTGTGTTTGTATCTGCCTGTGTGACGTGTTGTGTGTTTTGTGTGTGACGTATTGTGTTTCATATTGTGTGTCGCATTGTGTGTGTGCTTGTGCGACATGCGACGTGTTGTGTGTGATGTGCGAGGTGCAACGCGCAACGTGCGATGTGTTGTCTGTGCGACATGCGACGTGCAACGTGCTGTGTGTGCATGCGACATGCAACGTGTTGTGTGTCCAACATTCAACGTGTTGTGTGTGTGACATGCGACGCCGACGTGTTGTGTGTGTAGGTATGACGTGCAACGTGCGATGTGCCACGTGTGAAGTGTTTGTGCGGCTTGCGGCGTGCGATGTGTTGTGTGTGTCCATGCAACGTGCGACATGTGATGTGTTGTATGTGTAACGTGTTGTATGTCATGTTGTGTGTGTTATGTGTTGTGTTTGTCATGTTGTGTGTGTTCTGTGTTGTGTTATGTGTGTGAGAGAGACACGTTTCTGTGTATGTGTGACATGTTGTTTGTGTGTCGTTTTGTGCGTGTGATGTGTTTCTGTGTGTGTGTCGTGCGACTTGCGTGCCTGTGTGCATGCGATGTGTTGTGTATATCCATGCAACGTGCGACATGTTGTGTGGGACATTCGATGTGTTTCTGTGTGTGTCGTGTTGTGTGTGTGTGTCGTGGTTTGTGTCGTGTGCTGTTTGTCATGTTATGTTTGTGTGTGAGACGGGTTGTGTGTCGTTTTTTGTGTGTGTGTGAGACGTTTGTGTGTGTGTGTGTCATGTTGTGTGTGTGTGAGACGTGTTTTGTGTCGTGTGTCATCTAGAGTTGTGTAGATTGTGTGTGTGGTGTTGTGTTTGTAGTGTCAAATGACGTGGTGTGTGTGTGTGTGTGTGTGTGTGTGATGTGTTTCGTGTAGTGTTCTGTGTGCGTGACATGTTCTGTGTCGTATGTGTTTGTGTCCGTCTGTGTGACGTGTTGTGTGTCATGTTGTGTGTGGTTTTGTGTGTATGATGTGTTGTGTGTCGTGTTTGTGTGTGACGTGTTGTGTGTTGTGTTGTGTGTGTGTGTGTGTGAGACGGGTTGTGTGTCTTGTGTTTTTGTGCATGAGACATTTGTGTGTGTGTGACGTGTGTGTGACGTGTTGTGTGTCGCGTTATGTCTGTGTTTGTGTGTGACATGTTTTTGTGTGTGTGTCGTTTGCTGTGCAACATGTGACATGCATACATGAGTGTGTGCGACATGTTGTGTGTATCCGTGCAACATGCAACGTGCAACAGGTGTGGAACGTGCAATGTGTTTCTGTGTGTTTTGTGTTGTGTGTGTTTGTGTGTGAGTCGTTTTGTGTGTCGTTGTTGTGTGTGTGTGTGTGTGTGTGTGTGGTGTGTTGTGTGTGACGTGTTATGTGTCGTGTTGTGTGTCGTCTAGAGTGTTGTGTGGATTGTGTGTGTGGTATTGTGTTTGTGCTGACATATGACGTGTGTGTGTGTGTGAGACGTGTTTTGTGTAGTGTTTTGTGTGTGTGATGTTGTGTGTCATGTTTGTGTCTGTCTGTGTGATGTGTTATGTGTCATGTTGTGTGCCGTGTTGAGTGTGTGTGCGGTGTTGTGTTTTTGGTGTTATGTGATGTGTTGTGCGTGACGTGGTGTGTGTCATGTGTGTGTTTTTGTCCGTCTGTGTGACGTGTTGTGTGTGTGACATGTTGTGTGTAGTGTTTTGTGTCTGTGTGACGTGGTGTATGTCGTGTTGTGTGTGTATGTGAGACGTGTTTGTGAGTGTGACGTGCGACGTGCTGTGTGTGTGTGCGACGCGCAACGTGTTGTGTGTGTCCGTGCTATGTGCAATGTGCATCATGCGACATGCGACGTGTGATGTTTTGTGTGTGTGATGTGCAACACGTGACATTGTGTGTGTTACTTGCAACATGTTGTGTGTGCGTGCTACACGCGACGTGTTGTGCATGTGACATACAACGTGCTGTGTGTGTGCGTGTGACACGCGTGGGACATTTGTGTGATGTGCGACATGCTGTGAGTGACATGTGACGTGCAATGTGTTGTGTGTGCCACGTTCAATGTTTTGTGTGTATGAGTGCTACGTGCAACGTGTTGTGTGTGTGTGTGTGATGTGCGATGTCTTGTGTGTGCATGTCCGACGTCTGACGAGCGGCGTGCAGCGTGCGGCGTGCGATGTGTTGTTTTTGTGCGTGCGACACACACCACATCACACACAACACGTCTCATGACACACAACACATCACACACACAACACACCAGTCACCACACAGACACACACACAACATGACACACAACAAGTCACACAACACTCTAGATGACACACACAACATGACACACAACACTACACACACAACACACCACACACACACACACACAACACGAAAAACTACACATCACATACACACTGAACACAACAGTCTGGACGACAGACAGCACACACACAACACATCACACACACACAAAGACGTCTCACACACACGTGTTGTGCGTCGTGCTGTGTGTGTGAGATGTGCGATGCGCAATGTACTGTGTGTGTGACTTGCTGTGTGAGCGTGCAACGTGCTGTGCGTGCGACATGCATGCACGTGTGTGTGCGACGTGTGATGTGTTGTGTGTGCTAGGTTCGACGTTTTGTGTGTATGAAGTGCAGCATGCGACATGTTGTATGTGTGACATGTGACGTGTTTTGTGTGCACGTGCGACTTGCGATGTGTTGTGTCTGACGGGTGACTTTTGTGTGTGTGACGTGTGATGTGTTCTGTGTGCGGCATGCGGGGTGCGGCATGCGACGTGAGACGTGTTGTCTCTGTGCGTGCGACACACACCACACAGACACACACACACAACACAACACACAACACATCCCACACACACTGAATACAACACTCTAGACAGACAACACATGCACAACATATCACACGCACACAAACACGTCTCACACACACAAGTGTTGTGTGTCGTGCTGTGTGTGTGACGTGTTGTGTGTGTGAGATACGTGAAACGCGACGTACTGTGTGTTTGAATTGTGATGTGCGATGTGCTGTGTGGACGTGCGACATGTGACATGCGACGAATGACATGCTGTGTGTGATGCACGGGGCTTTGTGTGTGTGATGTGCGACGTGTGACGTGTTGTGTGTGTGACATGCAACGTGTTACGTGAGATGTGTTGTGTGCGTGAGTGCAACGTGTGACATGTGACATGCTGTGTGTGCGTGCGAATTGCGATGTGCGGTGTACGACATGCGTCATGCGTCGTGTTGTGTGTGACGTGCGACCTTTGTGTGTGAGGTGCGACATGCGACATGTTCTGTGAGTGTGTCTGTGTGGTGTGTTGTGTGATCTGTTGTGTGTCGTGTTGTGTGTGTGTTGTGTGCCATTTTGTGTATCCTGTTAAGTGTGTGTGTGGTGTTGTGTGTGTGGTGTCATGTGACGTGTTTTGTGTGATGTGGTGTGTGTAGTGTTTTGTGTCTGTGAGATGGTTGTGTGTCGTGTTTTGTGTGTGTGTGAGAGACGTGTTTGTGTGTGTGACGTGCAACGTGCTGTGAGCGAGCGACGTGCGAGGAGTTGTGGGTGCGACATTCGACGTTTTGTGTGTGACATGCGACGTGCTGTGTGCATACAACATGCAAGGAGTTGTGGGTGCGACATTCGACGTTTTGTGTGTGTGACGTGCGACGTGTTGTGTGTCCGGGCCCGTCCCCTCAGTTGCAGTCTCAAGTCTTCAGTGGCATGGGCCCCGGGTTTGAGTTTGGTTTTTGCCCCCTCAGCCCGTGTGCTTGGGAAGCCCCAGTCCAGGCATGTCTGGGGCGGGGGCGGGGCATTGCTCAATCTCCCGGCACAGTGCAGCAATTCCCTTGCTGCGGCCTCAGGCAGGTGAATCATTGAATGGGAGCTTCCTTGCTGGGCAATGGCTATTGATGGGTTGTATCACACCCCACCCGGGGGTTGCTGACCTCCCTTGCTGGTACCTCTGGGGAAGCTAATTTGGGGCTGATTCCACAACTTACAGCATGTTTCAGTGAACACCGAACAATTCTTGTCATTTCATAGGCATTGAGGAGACACAGATCTAGACAGAGAGAAGCGTGACTTTTGGCAGCTCCTCACCTTTCCCCTGATCCCTTGCATGGCCTGGTTTACGTGTAATATCACAATTCAATCCAAGATGAGGAATATGGGGGTTACAGGGCACCTAGAGGAGGAGGATTTGATGTTTGCATTTTGCATAATGAAAGATAAGGGATAATCATGTATTAAATGGATTGATGTATGGTAGGATGTGACTTATATTCTGCCCGCCACCCTTTCTGAGAGCAGGAAGGAACGGCCTCGTGGGCCATTGGTAAAGAGGCATCAGCCAGATTCTGATGTCTGAAGCTGATTTCAGGCAGGAATAGACCAGAACAGTCCTGGTCACCTTTCGTTTTAGGATAAGGTTTCATTATGGTATTTGCTCTAAGGTCTTGTTTCTTATCTGCATTGCAAATTAAGTTGTGTTTCTTGTCTGCGTTGGAAACTAAGTTGCCTAAGGTTCTTTTGTAATCCCTTTAGTAACCATATCATCCTTTCTAAAATGTTATCCTGTCTGAAAGTCTCCGTCAAATTGTTTGGTGTGAGTGAAAAATGTGTGCATAGTTCAAAATAAAGGTGGAAAGCCATCACAAATGTCCAGATGGTCAAGAAGACGTGAGAGACTTGGAAACAGCAGGAGACTATCAGAAAACATCCATTGTATCCGACGCTAAACATGTTAGCAGCATTGATGACCTCAGAGGTGAGGCAGGCACCCTGAATGCAAGACAAAGAAGAGCTAAGGATGGGAAGCCAACAAAACCACCAAATGATAACAGCCGAAAACCCGGAGATTAACCCCATTTAAGGACTAACGATTACAGAATGACATTGCAAAATCCATAGACAAAAGTAGGAATTTACAAGTCTAAAGCTGGGGTGTTTTGCCATCAGACTCTGGGTTCAGTCCTGCAAAGCCTCGGAGCATGGGATCACGATCGACGGAGCCCAGCTCCTCGCTTGTGTTCAGTCTAACTGGCCATTAGATTGACAAGAGCTACAGCAAACTGGTAACTGTAAAACCATCTGCAGGACGTGTCTGTGTGTGTGTGTGTGTGTGTGTGTGTGTGTGTGTGGTTAAATGCGTATGCTAAGAGTTGTATTTTCAAGAAATGCGGCGTATTGTCTTTTCCCCTGAAAAGATCCCGGGTGCTTCTTATCAGCATAAGATGCTCCCCCAAGATATAGAGCGTCACAAACACATCCCATGACTCTGCCCCCAACAACTGGAACTAGGACATGAATGTGGAAGAAACAAGAATTGTTTTAATGGTTTATTTACAGTAACTGGAAAGCAGGTGTTGCCGGCACCCAGTGCCAGAGGCGAACAACAGCAGGGGTTCGCTGCCCGGTGTGTGTCACCCAATAAACACAATGGGGTGGAGAAGCAGAAAAGTTTATTTGGAGCTCCAAAGAAGGTACAGGGAGAACAGAATCTCAAATCCTGCACACTGAGCAGGCAGAGTCACATACCTTTATACTCCTTATCTCTATTACATTACCCATCAGCCAAGTAAAACTGCTTTGCCTTATACGGGTTACAACAATACTTTTTCCGGCAACCTTTAACGAGCATTTTAGCAATTCAAAACAACAGCACAGCCTGCTTAGCCTTGCGATTAATGAGGCAAATAAGCGGTTATGGCCTTGTAGCTGATTCCTGCCGTTATCCTTACGTGGCACCAGCAAAACCTACACAAAACAGCTCTATCTGCAGCTGCAGCATTATGTTTGGAGTGCAAGGGCTTTCTCAGGCCAGCCAGGACTGAATTCTGTGAAGGGGGGTTGAGCAAAGAGACTTCCTCGACACTCATGGCCTTCCAGCCCCTCGACTTACCTAGTGGCCATGCCCTGGGACCCCAACAATTCCCTCCTTTGAGAATACTCATTCCTATACCTGAGTTTTCTCACCTTTATCTGCTCACTAACAGGCTACGCATAAAATTAAGATCCCCAAGGCTGCGCAAAACAAGTGTCTTTACACAGGACCACATACAGCACAGCAGGAATAACACTATTAATACAGGAAAAAGAAGTTTAAACAACAGACTAAACAACCCACTTAGCCACGGGGAAAGGCCTCAGCCAGAAAATAAAGAGCCTAGCCAGTCCTCCCCGGTTTGCTGATGAATGTCTCCTGCCAGTTGCTGCAGGCGTTGTAAATCAGCCTCTACGGAAGGTCCTGCATCTGTTATGTTAAAGCAACACATGCCTGCAAACTCCCGGCATACGTGACCATGGCGTAGAAGCAAATAATCCACTGCCAGTCTGTTCTGTAGCATCCCCTGACGTACCTCCCCTAACTCATGTGAGAGGTGGGCTAGGATAGGGGAGGTTGAATTGATAGCTTTCGCCACCGTGCATGCAAGGTGCTCTACTGCATGATAATTATGCACCACTTCCCCAGGGATGCCAACTAAGGAAAAGGCCAGAGCCACCGCTTCAGCCTCTGAGAATAAGACTACCTCTGACTTACAGGTGGAATCGAGGGGAATGGCATCCCTTTTATGTCGGGCAGGCAGCTGCGGGGGATATGGAAAAATCAGGGGGGGCCACGCGGCCGAGAGAGCAGGGGCCTCCAGAACTATTGGCCGGGACATAGGCATATGCACATCTCCCACATATGAGGAACCACCCCATCTGTAGTTTCATGTGCCCATAAGCAAAGGAGATTTCCACACTGTCATTACTTT
The DNA here is from genome assembly GCF_015237465.2 of Chelonia mydas. Classification (NCBI taxonomy): domain Eukaryota; kingdom Metazoa; phylum Chordata; order Testudines; family Cheloniidae; genus Chelonia; species Chelonia mydas. The sequence continues at coordinate 78,519 of NW_025111274.1, read as the reverse complement.
TAAGTTCTCCATTGGTGAGGTTTTCCCCAACGTGGGTAGCATTTACAAACCTCAGACAAGAGGGGGCAAGGGTTATATTGGCCAGCCAAAAGGAACACATAGAGGCATCTAGTCTATACTGGGCAGGTCCGAGGGCATACAAATCAGTATAAACAAATGTTTTGGTTATGTCTTTTTAAACAATAATTTGAGTCCAAGATTGTCGGAGGGTGACGTGGTGATGAGCTGGACGGTCCACTGTTCCGCCGGTGGAGGAGTAGACACCACCTTCAGGCGAGAGTAATGGATCCAGTTTTTGTGTCCCTTGACCTTTGCCGCCGTGGGGGAAACCAGCAGGACGGTGTGGGGTTCCTTCCACATCTCTTGGAGAGGCTCGTCCTTCCAGGTACGAACAAGCACCGAAGCACCTGGCTGCAAGGAGTGGACAGGGGTATCCAATGGAAGAGGCTGGAAGTCTTTGGTATACCTGTGGAGAAAAGAGAGAACAGCAGACAGAGAGCACATGTACTGAGACAAAAAAAACACACCCCATTTCCCACTCCCCTGCCAGAACCGGTGTCCCATTCATAGGCCATGCCCTTCCAAACATAATTTCAGAGGGACTAAGCCCTAATCTACCCTTCGGGAGAGCGCGGACATGGAGCAGGACGAGGGGCAAAGCATCAGGCCATCGCAGTGAGGCTTTTTGAGAGATGCCGGTTAAGGGTCTGATTGGTACGCTCCACTACCCCACTGGCTTGCGGTCTCCAGGGTGTATGGAGTTTCCAGGGGATCTGTAAGGCATGTGAGATGCTTTGGATGATTTTTGACGTGAAGTGTGTCCCGCTGTCAGATTCCATCCACAGGGGGAGTCCAAAGCGAGGAATGATCTCCTTAACAAACTTGAGGGCCACTGTTCTGGGAGTGCAATTACGGCATGGGAAGGCTTCTGGCCATCCGCTGAACCGATCCACTATGACAAGGAGATATTTGAACCCTTGGGTCTGGGGAAACTCAGTAAAGTCTATTTGCCACACTCGTCCGGGGCCCAGAGTGGGTTCTAGGGCAACTGGTGGCACAGGATGTCCCGGTCGGGGGTTATTCTTTTGGCAGACTAAGCAGTCCGCTTGTACCTGGGCAGCCAGGGGTCGGAGTCCGGAAGTGATAAAGTATTTTCCCATTAGTTGGATAAGTGCTTCCCTGCCAGCATGAGTGGTTTCATGTAGTTTCTGCAGCACCGGCCGGATCAGGCCCTTTGGTAGGAGGACCTTCCCTTCTGGGCAATGGAGCCATCCCTCCTTTTCCCGGAGACCAAGTTTGTCAGTTAGCTGTCTCTCCTCCCCAGAGTACTGAGGGGTTGGAAGCTCCTCTACTGATGGGATAAGGGCATGCATATGGGCGTTCTCAGTCTGAGGGGATGGCAGGGTGGCAGCATGCTTAGCCTCTCTATCTGCCCGGGCGTTACCTCCGGCCACATCTTGATCTTCCCTTTGATGGGCTTTACAGTGTACCACCGCCACTTCCAAGGGAAGTTGTACGGCTTCTAGGAGCCGGAGGATTTGGGGCCCGTACTCGACTGGGGAGCCTTGGGCTGTCAGCATTCCCCTTTGCTTCCATAGGCCAGCATGAGCATGCAGCACCCCAAAAGCATACCTTGAATCAGTAAAAATGTTGACCCGCTTTCCTTTTGACAGTTCAAGTGCACGGGTCAGGGCTATTAGCTCGGCCAGCTGGGCAGAGGTCCCAGCAGGCAAACCTTCAGCTTCCACGGTGTCATGGAGGGTCACAACAGCATAACCCGCCCTCCTTTGCCCATCTATTACAGTACTGCTACCATCAGTGTACCACTCATCATCTGCATTTGGGAGGGGCACATCCTTTAAATCCGGACGGCTGGAGTACTGGGCATCTATGATCTCTAAACAGTCATGTTTCTGTTCCTCTGTTTCTGGTAAGAGAGTGGCTGGGTTAAGGGAGGGGCAAGGCTGTAAGGTGACTTCAGAGTTCTCTAACAGCTTAGCCTGGTACCGAGCAATCCGAGCCTGGGTGAGCCAAAGCCCTCCCTTTGCATCCAATAAGGCTCGGACCATATGGGGAGTATAGATTTGCATAACCCCTCCCAATGTTAGCTTCTCGGCTTCCTCAAGCACTAGGGCAGTAGCTGCGACTGCCCGTAAACGTGCCGGCCAACCCTTTGCAACCTGATCCAGTTGCTTAGAAAAATAAGCCATGGGACGTCTCCATGCTCCTAACAGCTGTGTGAGCACTCCTAGGGCCACCCCCTTTCGTTCATGTACATACAACTGAAACGGCTTAGAGAGATCCGGCAGGCCCAGAGCCAGGGCTTCCATCAACTTCCTTTTCAAGATTTTCAATGCCCTGTCAGCCTCTGGGGTCCAATAGAAGGGGTCATGATCTGCTCCTTTTACACAGTCATACAGGGGTTTAGCCCACAGTCCAAACTCTGGGATCCATATCCTGCAAAAGCCTGCCATACCCAGAAATGCCCTGAGCCGCTTACGAGTACTTGGGGTAGGAAGTTGACAGATAGCTTCCTTTCTTTTGCTTGAAAGCTCACGCTCCCCTTGCCGTATGTGAAACCCGAGGTACCGTACCTCTGGGAGGGCGATTTGAGCCTTACTCCGTGCTACCCGATATCGCCGGAGTCCAATAAAATTCAGGAGGCTCACGGTGGCTTTAAGGCAGGGGGTTTGGCCCACAGTGGCAATTAACAAATCATCTACATACTGCAGAAGGAGGGCCTCCTCATTATCCCACTCCTCTAGGTCCCTGGCCAGAGCCTGGCCAAAGAGGGTGGGGGAGTTTTTAAATCCCTGGGCCAACACTCTCCAGCAAAGTTGCTTTTTAACCCTATTTCGGTCCTCCCACTCGAAGGAGAAGATCTCCTGTGACGGGGTGGCAACTGGGATGGTAAAGAAAGCATCTTTCAGATCGAGGCCTGAAAAATGGGTATACTGTCCCCCTATAGAAGCCAATAAGGTATACGGGTTAGGGACAAGAGGGTGCAGAGTCTTAACCCGTTCATTGACTGCCCTTAGGTCCTGTACCAGCCGATACGTGCCATCAGGCTTCTGTACGGATAGAATGGGAGTGTTCCAGGCTGACTGACATTCCCGGAGAATACCATACATTAGGAATCGATCTACAGTTTCCTGTAAACCTTCTCTGGCTTCCCTCTTGATTGGATACTGTTTTACTTGCACTGGGCCTTTCCCTGGTATGAGCTGAATAGTAATGGGGGTCTGGTGGGTGGCCTTTCCTGGGATCCCTGATGCCCACACGAGGGGGGTACACCTGGTCTTCCATTCTGGGGCTTGCATAGTGAGGGCTCAACTGCAAGGGTCATGATCCATGCATTCTCAGGGGGTAAGGTAAGGGTTATTTCATCCTCAGTAAAATGCAGGGTGGCACGTAGGCGGCAGAGCAGGTCCCGTCCCAGCAGAGGTGTTGGGCACTCAGGGAGGTATACCAGCTTGTGGGATATAGTTCTGTTTCCCAAAGCGCATTCCACTGGGGCATACACTGGGCACTTGGTGTCTTTGCCTGTGGCTCCCACCATGGTAAGGGAATCTGCTACTGGCAACGGAAGGGGTCGATTTACGGCAGTTCGGGCCGCTCCAGAGTCCACTAAAAAATCTATTTCTGAGCTTCCCACCCGCATCTTTACTAGGGGTTCCGGGGGTAGGGTGGTCCGTCTTCCCTGACACCCCTATTCCTGCTCCGCCATCGCCATCATAGAGGCACCCCCCTTTTCTTTCCTCTTTGGGCACTCATTCTTCCAGTGTCCCTCTTGTCGACACAAGGCACACTGGTTGCGACCCAGTTGTCTCTCCTGCGAGCCCGGACGTCCTCGTCCACGGCCCCTTCCTCCCCGGCCACTTCCCTTAGTGCCGGCCTGTACCGCTGTTACCATCAGTCTCACTTGCTTTCTCTCCTTCTCTGTATCTCTCAGATTATAAGCTTGGTTTGCAGTCTCTAAGATTTGAGCCATGGTCATGCCCACTAATTCCTCCTTTTTTTGTAACTTTCTCTTAATATCAGGGGCTGCTCTGCTCATAAAAATTCCCTTAATAATTGACTCAGTTGCCTGATCTTCGGTGTCTGCATTAGTGTTCTGTCGAATTGTGTCCTGAATACGCTATAGAAAGGCCCCTGGGCTTTCTTTTAAATCCTGCATTAGTTCATATGGCTTTGCCCAATTATTATGTCGGACAGCCGAGTGACGGAGTCCATTCAAAAGCAACTCCTTATTGGAGGTAAGGCGGGTCATATCCCCAGGATTATTTGGATCCCACTTGGGGTCTGCTCGGGGGACTTGTGCATCCGGGTCAGGGACATTAATATGATCCCGGTCGTACCGTTTCTGTGCCTCCTCCCTTGCCTTGGACACAACCTGTTGTCTTTCAAACTCAGACAATAGGGTTCACAGGAGAATGTTACAATCATCCCAGTCCGGCTTGTGGCTGCTAAGACACCCCTCAAAAACTGAAATAAACCTGCTTGGGTTGGTGGAAAACTCTCCTGCCTGTGCTCTGAAAGCAGCCAAATCCACAGGGTTAAAGGGCACATGAGTATAAACCTGCATAGTCGTGGCCGGACGCCTGTCCGATCCAGACCGGGCGACTTTAGTTTCGGTGATTAAGGGGTATAGGCCAACCATTGGGGACTTACAAGGTGTGGGTGTAGGGGCCGAAGGGGACACCAGCTCTGCCATTACAGTGGGGGTGGGGGTCTGGGGACTAACATTAGCTGCTACCGAACCAGTCGGAGTCAGATTACAGTGCTGTAAAATATCTGGTCGAGTACATAAAGCCAAAAACAAATGTGCATACATATGTTCATTCCACTTCCTTGTTCTCTGACAGAACAGGAGTAACTGGAGGATCGCGTTGTAATTAATTGACCCTCCTGGTGGCCACCACTCCTGGTCCTCAAATCCTGCACACAGAGCAGGAAGTTACACAGGCTTTTATCCATCCTTTCTTCAGCATACTTATCCAATAGCAAGCTGCCCTACGTATCCATCTAGCCAGCCAATCCAGTTCCCAGCTAGTTCCCTTGTTTTTTGTATCATTTGTTAACCTCTACATAAAGCTGCTTCCTTCAGCATTGTTCTTCCATATCTGCCCTGTTTGGCCTTGTTTAGTTTCAGGCTGTCTGACTCTGCAACATATTGTTGCAGATCCTCAGCATAACTGCTGCGAGTGCCTCCAGGCGGGGGGGCCAAGGACACTTGGGCCTAGTGCGAGGGGGCTTCATCGACACTCGTGCTCTTCCATCCCCTCGAGTTACCTAGTGGCCATGCCCAGTGTCCCCAACACCAACACTCTGCCCCAGCCCGGAGCCCCCTCCTTCACCGAGCCCCCTCCCAGAGCCTGCAGCCCTCACTCCCTCACTCCCCGACACTCTGCCCCACACGTGCAGGCTGCTAGGCAGCAGCTTTGGTAACAGCACGTCAGTCTCTAGGTGTCTCTGTGGTGCAAGGGGTCAGCGCGTTCGGCTGTTAACCGAAAGGATGGTGGGTCGAGCCCACCCCGGGAGGACGATAAGCCTGGGCTACTTCCTTGCTCCTCAAGACCTGCTGGGAGCCTCAAAGGCCCTTTTTTGCCACCTCAAAACCATCCCTCTTGGCCTCAGTGGTTTTAGCTGGTGGCCCTCAGAGTGCACTGGATGCGACCCAGAATCCCATCTCCCAGCAGCCATGCCATGGGCTCAGGCTTAATCCTCAAGGCCAAGTGCAAAACCTTCAGCTGGGAACATTTCACTCCCTTCCCACCCAAGCAGCAAGGGAGAAACGGACGAGATGCGCCAGCTAGAAGACGCCTCCCTCCCACTTCCCTGTTGGCTGAGCAAAGCTCTTGGCCTGCCTCATGCCTCGTCAGGGAAGCGCGGCCATGCTGCCGCAGCCTGAGTCCCGGCCGCAGCCTGGCCTGCCCCGGCTGACGGAGTGCAGAGCCACGCGAGTCAATGGCAGGTCGAGTCTGAAGCCTTGGCTCTTTCCCTAGACAGCCACAAAGAGCTGCCCAGCGCTGCCCAGCATCCCGAGAGCCTCCCCCGTGTTCCCCTGCAGCAGCCGCCTGCCAGTGCGGGTGGGAGAAGGGGACGAGGAAGCATGGCTGTCTCAGGCCGGGACAGGAGCCCTCACCACATGCAGGCCTCTTGCCTTCAGCCCAGGCAGCCAGAGGTGCTGGGGAGCTCCCTGGCAGGCCCCCGCCTCAGCCACCTCTGGCCTCATGGCCTAGGCTCTTGGCGTTCTGCTGGTCGCTGCCTCGCGTGAAGACCCAGAGCAAAAAGAAACAAGTGCATCCCTAGCAGAGGATGGTTTCGATCCACCGACCTCTGGGTTATGGGCCCAGCACGCTGCCGCTGCGCCACTCTGCTGGGTCTGCACCCACAGCCCCCAGCATCTGGATTTAGGGGCAGATTAACCTTTTGTGGGCCCTGGTGCCAAACATATTTGTGGGCCCCTATGTCGTCATTGTGGGCTCCGAGCATGGGCCTGGTGTGGCAGGGCCATTGGTGCCCTAGTGTCCCCGGTACTGAATCTCAGAGACATTTTTCATGTTGATCACACACCTCTACATGACTATCTGCATTGCCATACACAGCTCCCTCAGCCCCCAGTTCTTCTCATTCAGCTCTACCCATGTGGGTTTACCAGGGTCCACAGTGAGCAGAACTTTCAGAGAGATCAGGGAAGCTCCCCACAGATTTATCTCCTTCCTCATTCAGACCTTCTATAGCCACGTCTCCAGTGCCACCCCATGTCACCAGTCACTGTGTGTGGTCCCACTCTCAGCTCAAAGATCCAAAGCCAGCAGATACCTGGTCAGTTCTGACAAATCCCCTCCCCAGCACCCATCCTGCCATTGGAGCAAGCCCCTTGCAAACACCATTTCCCCAAAGTGAGGACTTACCCCTTGGGAATCTGAAGACACCAGCCTTTCTCCCTCTGCTCCCATCTACAGGCTAGTCTACTGCCTGGTCCCCACCACCTCTGCCCATGCTTGTTTCCTTTCTACTTTGGACATGCTCCCCAGCCAGCTGGGACTATTCTCCCACTGCAAGCCTCACCTGCTTCCTCTTTCCCTGCTCCCCTTGACATTCCTTTCCTATGGGTGACCTCTGTTCCTTGAGGTTAATTCCAGTTTCTTTATCCGCTCCTAGCTTAATGGCCCCCAGTAGTCACAGAGCCACCTGCAGCTTCTCTGACTATAGCCATGGGGCCAATTGCCAGAGGCCAGCCTGAGATAGCCGCAGCTACTAGTCAAGGGAGGGGTGGCAATTCCAAGGCTGAGCATGCTTGAACCTAGCAACGGCGGCACTAGGGCCTCTAAATCCTCAGCACTGGCCCTAGGCAGCTGCAGACTCTGCAGTTAAGGGCTTCCCTCCTCTAGGCCATGGCTTTAAGTAGCTGAGATGCCCATCACCTGCAGCAGAGGCCACCAATTCCCACGCACCCCTCAGCTGGCATGTAGTCATGCAGAAAGTGCAGCCTGGATGATTTAGGAGGCTGGGGTACCAGGAAGTTCCCATCCCTGATCAGCAGCTCTGCAACAAGCTCACATGGCCCCCCTCCACTGTGGGACCAGGACCACTTCTGCAGCACTGCGAGAGGGGAGGAAGCGAGTGTTATGGGCCCCGTCTGAGCTTGGGCCTCGCACAATGGAGCCATTGGTGCCATGGTGAATCCGGTCCTGTCCGGACTAGCGCCTTGCAAGCTCTAGCGTGGGCAGCAGGTCTGCCGGCTGCACAGCCTGGGTGACAGCAGACAGGTCTCTAGGTGTCTCTGTGGCGCAAGGGGTCAGCGCGTTCGGCTGTTAACCGAGAGGATGGTGGTTCGAGCCCACCCAGGGACGCTAGTAACCTCGTGCTATTTCCTTGCTCCTCAAGATGTGCTGGGAGCCTCAAAGGCCCCTTTTTGCCACCTCAAAGCCATCCCTCTTGGCCTCAGGGGGTTCAGCTGGTTGCCCGAAGAGTGCGCTGGGTGCGAATCAGAAACCCATCTCCCAGCAGCCACGCCGGGCACTCAGGCTTAATCCTCAAGGTCGAGGGCTAAACCTTCAGCCAGGAATGTTTGGTCCCTTCCTGCCTCCACCAAGCAGCAAGGGAGAAAGGGACGAGACGTGCCAGCTCGAAGACGCCTCCCTCCCACTTCCCTGTTGGCTGCGCAAAGCTCTTGGCGTGTCTCATGCCTTGTCAGGGAAGCGCGGCCATGCTGAGTCCCGGCCACAGCCTGGCCCGCCCCGGCTGATGGAGTGCAGAGCCCCGCGAGTCAACGGCAGGTCGAGTCAGGGCCGCATAACCCGCCCTTTCCGTGCTCTGGGGCTGGGGAGGCTGGGGGCGCACAGCCCACTCTGGGCCTGGGGGGAAGCCTCGGGGCACAAGCCTCTGGCGGGAGCTGGCTGCTGCAGTGGAACCCAGGGCGTCTCTAGAAGAACTTCTGGAGCTGACCTGGGGAAAACGCCTTTAATAACAGCCAGCTCACGTTTCAACTGAATTTTTTTAAACCATTTTTATCACACTAACTAACCCTTGAATCCTCGTGTCACCCCCCATAAAATGGCTTCAGCCTTGTATTTTACCCAGGGTAAAACTAAACATCCCTTCAAATACAATGGAGTGGAGATCAATCCCTTTTCAGAGTTAATGCACATGAAAGAACCATGTTATGTTTCATCCCTTATGTCCTGGTCCCATCGCCTTTCCCTCCTCTCCGTTACAAGTTGTGGTATTTTGCACAGAAACTTTATTTCCTCAGAGAGACCTGGGAACAAGGCCTGCCTGCTACACGGTACCAGATAAACACCTTTAATAGGAGACAGCCGTCCCCCTGTCAGCAAATTATCTCCACCTTCAGTTCAGTGACACCTGAATTGTTCCTTCTCCGGGCGGAGCCCAAGGATTGAAAGCAGCAAAATCAAACTTCTCTGTACGGAGCAGGAAAGCTCGGCTCTTTCTTCCTGCTGCTGCTGTTAGTCCGTGAAACATAAGGCTGGAACGCAAGGCTGAGTTCACGCACCAGCGCCCTGAGACATTTCAGTGCCCCAGAGAAAACTTGACCCCTGCTATTGGAATCCCTGAGTGGCTGGAGATTTGAATGGGAAAGGGACTGTGTGAATGGTCAAAGTTGGAAATGAACAGTCTACAGCAATGGCATTAACACAAACACACTCTCATCGTGCTCCAGCCAGACGGGAAATGGGCAGGAATTCTCGCGCTTCAGCCTGGACACAGGTGCAGAATGGCACAGCAGTGAGCGTGCTGGGGAGCTGGTCTGGGCAAACAACGGGAAGTGAGAACTCGCAGAGTACAGAACTAGAATGTAGTGAGAAAAACTGAACAGTCAGTTAAGGCGATGGACTAGAAATCCACGCGGGTCCCCCTGCGCAGGTTCGAATCCTGCCGACTACAGAAGCGTTAGCGTGATCTCATTGTTGCAGGGTCAGTGTCTGAGCATCCACAGTGCCAACAGGACCGAGAGCTGATCTCACTCTTAGGGCTTGTCTCTATGTGCCGGTGGATCGATGCGCGGTGATTAATCCATTGGGGTGGGGGGGGCGGGCGTCAATTTAGTGGGTCTAGTGAAGACCTGTTAAATCGACCCCCGATCGCTCTCCTGTCGACTCCGGTACTCCACCGGAATGAGAAGCATAAGGTAAGTCATAAGAGAAACTTTCCCGTCGACCCAGCATGGCGCAGACACCGCAATAAGTCGATCTAAGCTACATCAACTCCAGCTACATTATTCACGTAGCTGGAGTTTCGTAACTTAGGTCGACTGAGCCCCGTAGTGGAGACCTGCCCATAGGCTGTCTGCACTTAAAACATGGCTGTAGGACGCTGGAGTAGACAGTTGCTACAGTGATCGGAGGCGTTTTCCCATCGCCGTAGTAGCCAGGTTGACAGAGGAATTCTTCCATCCACCTAGCGCTATCCACGCCAGGGCTTCGGTCAGCTGAACGACATTGGTTAGCAGGTGGATTTCTCACACCCGGAGAGACGTAGCTCTGCCCGTTAAGTGTCCAGAGTACATCAGCCCTGAGATCTCTCTGAGCGTTTCAGTGCGTGCAATGAACCGTGAGAGGAAAACATCAACTCACAAACACAGAGACTGAATTCCCCACATTTAATCTCACTGCATTTTCCAGAAAGTCATAAAACACAGTTCATTCTTGCTAGGACAGAGAAACATTAAGTGACACTGATTCTTAGGCTTGAGTAAATAAAGTTATGGGTTTAATTAATATAGTAAAAATTAGGGCTGTTGATTAATCGCAGTTACTCAAATCAACGATCGCAAATTCAAATCTACATCATAAGCAAAACTCCCACCCCAGAGTACGCTGGGCAGTGTCCTTCGCCTCAGTTTCTCCCCTTGCCGTGTGACAGTCCCATCCAATGTTTCTTTAACAGACCCCCCCCGTGCTCCTTCCCCCAACCCCCACTCCCCGTGGTGAGCAAACCCCAGGGGTGGGGGAGGGAGGGGAGGCATCGAGCGATACCTCAGCTTCTGCTGCTGCCACTCCCACAACTGGCTCTCAGTTTGCCCTGTTCCCTCTGCGTCACTGCCGCTCCACGGCATTGTCGTTTCCCTGCGCTGGGAGCTCCCGCGTCGCCCCTTCCCCTGCCGTCACCCGCCTGTCTCCCGCGTCGCCCCTTCCCCTGCCGTCGCCCGCCTGTCTCCCGCGTCGCCCCTTCCCCTGCCGTCACCCGCCCGTCTCCCGCGTCGCCCCTTCCCCTGCCATCACCCGCCTGTCTCCCGCGTCGCCCCTTCCCCTGCCATCACCCGCCTGTCTCCCGCGTCGCCCCTTCCCCTGCCATCACCCGCCCGTCTCCCGCGTCGCCCCTTCCCCTGCCGTCACCCGCCTGTCTCCCGCGTCGCCCCTTCCCCTGCCATCACCCGCCTGTCTCCCGCGTCGCCCCTTCCCCTGCCATCACCCGCCCGTCTCCCGCGTCGCCCCTTCCCCTGCCATCACCCGCCTGTCTCCCGCGTCGCCCCTTCCCCTGCCGTCGCCCGCCTGTCTCCCGCGTCGCCCCTTCCCCTGCCATTGCCCGCCTGTCTCCCGCGTCGCCCCTTCCCCTGCCATCGCCCACCTGTCTCCCACGTCGCCCCTTCCCCCGCCATCACCCGCCTGTCTCCCGCGTCGCCCCTTCCCCTGCCATCACCCGGCCGTCTCCCGCGTCACCCCTTCCCCTGCCATCGCCCGCCTGTCTCCCGCGTCGCCCCTTCCCCTGCCATCACCTACCTGTCTCCCGCATCGCCCCTTCCCCTGCCGTCACCCGCCTGTCTCCCGCGTCGCTCCTTCCCCTGCCATCACCCGCCTGTCTCCCGCGTCGCCCCTTCCCCTGCCGTCACCTACCTGTCTCCCGCATCGCCCCTTCCCCTGCCGTCACCCGCCTGTCTCCCGCGTCGCTCCTTCCCCTGCCGTCACCCACCTGTCTCCCGCGTCGCCCCTTCCCCTGCCGTTGCCTGCCTGTCTCCCGCGTCGCCCCTTCCCCTGCCGTCACCTACCTGTCTCCCGCATCGCCCCTTCCCCTGCCGTCACCCGCCTGTCTCCCGCGTCGCTCCTTCCCCTGCCGTCACCCACCTGTCTCCCGCGTCGCCCCTTCCCCTGCCGTTGCCTGCCTGTCTCCCGCGTCGCCCCTTCCCCTGCCATCACCCGCCTGTCTCCCGCGTCGCCCCTTCCCCTGCCGTCACCTACCTGTCTCCCGCATCGCCCCTTCCCCTGCCGTCACCCGCCTGTCTCCCGCATCGCCCCTTCCCCTGCCGTCACCCGCCTGTCTCCCGCGTCGCTCCTTCCCCTGCCATCACCCGCCTGTCTCCCGCGTCGCCCCTTCCCCTGCCGTCACCTACCTGTCTCCCGCGTCGCCCCTTCCCCTGCCGTTGCCTGCCTGTCTCCCGCGTCGCCCCTTCCCCTGCCATCACCCACCTGTCTCCCGCGTCGCCCCTTCCCCTGCCATCACCCACCTGTCTCCCGCATCGCCCCTTCCCCCGCCATTGCCCGCCTGTCTCCTGCATCGCCCCTTCCCCTGCCATCGCCCGCCTGTCTCCTGCAGCCTCTGCGCGGCCACGTAGTGGGGGAACCTCGCTACAAGTGCAGAGTGGGCAGCCTCTTCCATTGCAACACCATGGGCGGGACGTGAACCACCAGCTGGGGGAGACTAACCCCCTACCCCGCCCCTTCTGCATGAGGCCCCGCCCCTTCCACAAACCCCACTGGAGCCTAGAGCCGCCCCCCCACACTGCAGCAGCCAGCTCCCGCCAGAGGCTTGTGCCCCCAGCCTCCCTCCCAGCTCCAGAGTGGGCTGCACGGCCCCAGCCTCCCCAGCCGCCCCAGCCCCGGAGCACGGGGAGGGTGGGTTACGTGGCCCTGACTCGATCTGCCATTGAGTTGCGGGGCTCTGCGCTCCGTCAGCTGCGGCGGGCCAGGCTGCCGCCGGGACTCAGGCTGGGGCAGCTTGGCCGCGCTTCCCTGGTGAGCCATGAGACACGCCAGGGGCTGTGTGCAGCCAACAGGGAAGCGGGAGGGAGGCATCTTTGAGCTGGCGTGTCTCATCTGTTTCTCCCTTGCCACTTGGCCGGAGGCGGGAAGGGAGTGAAACGTTTCCCAGCTGAAGGTTTTGTGCTCGGCCGTGAGGATTAAGCCCGAGCCCCTGGCACGGCTGTTGGGAGACGGGTTTCTGACTCGCATCCAGCGCACTCTGCAGGCCACCAGCTGAACCCCCTGTGGCCAAGAGAGTCGGTTTTGAGGTAGCAAAAAGAGGCCTTTGAGGCTCCTAGCAGGTCTTGAGGAGCAAGGAAGTAGCACAGGCTTATCACAGTCCCTGAGTGGGCTCGAACCACCATCCTCTCAGTTAACAGCCGAATGCGCTGGCCCATTGCACCACAGAGAGACATAGACACAAGCCTGTAGTGAGTGCAAAAGTCCCTAGCACAAAGGTCTCCCGGCTCCAGCACTCACTTGCGGTGGGAAGCAGAGCGCCGGGGCTGGGAGCTGGTGGAGTAGATCGGGCTGGGGCCGGGCTGCTCAGCTTCCCGCCACTGCCAGTGAGTGTGGGGGGGCGGTTTTCCCTTTCCCCAACCCCACCCCCTGAGCGACACGGCTGGGTCCAGGGCAAGGGAAGCGGAGTGGGCTGCTCCCTGCCCCCCGCTAATGCCTGTGCGGCCCCCAAAAGTGCCCCCACAGCTCCTGCCTCCCAGACCCTGGGGGGAGGGGGAGACCTGGGGCCCCACACAGCCCCCCAGAAGGTGGGCTGCGTAGGGCACTCAATGGCTAGGGACGACACTGAATGTGGTCATGTGATTTTCCCAAACACAGGCTTGATTCTCTTTCCCTGTTACTAGAAGGTCTCATTGGCTCTCCGCCCCCGCACAGCTGGGGAGTGGGGACGTGTGGCCTTTTTCCCCAGCAGAAGGGTGATGCCTGCCTAGCGAGTGAGGGTCGGTTTGGAGGACGCCGCACTCCGGGCAGGCTAAGGGCAGATCTCTGCCCTTTACTCAGCCAAGAAGGAATGTTTTTCACTAACATCCCAAATGTGCAAGTCCGTCCCCGCAGAGCAGCCCCATGCTCCGCGCTCCCTGAGCCCCGGGGAGAAGGGACCTTCTGCGGCTGGAATCCCGCCCGGCTGGTGCCTTGAACCCGGGGCTGAGCCGACGCGCGAAAGGGAAGTGAGCGAGCTCGGCGCTCTCTGGCGCCACCTGCTGGAGAGCAGAGGGAATTGAGTGAGCGACATCCTGGCAAACCTGGTGGCTGAACTTTGTGACTTTTCCTCACCCATAACTATTTCACATTTGGGGACAATGTATACCTTCAAATCAGCGGCACTGCTATGGGTACCCGCATGGCCCCACAGGATGCCAACATGTTTATGGCTGACTTAGAACAACGCTTCCTCAGCTCTTGTCCCCTAATGCCCCTACTCTACTTGCGCTACATTGATGGCATCTTCATCATCTGGACTCCAGCGAAAGATTACTGAATTGAAATGAATTGGAATTAATTTGCAAACTGGATACAATTAACTTAGGCTTGAATAGAGACTGGGAGTGGATGGATCATTACACAAAGTAAAACTATTTCCCCATGTTTATCCCCTCCCTCCCGCAGACGTTTTTGTCAACTGCTGGAAATGGCCCATCTTGATTATCACTACAAAAGGTTTCCCCTCTCCCCGACCCACCCCCCACTCTCCTGCTGGTAATAGCTCACCTGTGAGCTCACAGCGATCACTCTGCTTACTGTGTGTATGGTGACACCCATTGTTTCATGTTCTCTGTGTATATAAATCTCCCCACTGTATTCTCCACTGAATGCATCCGATGAAGTGAGCTGTAGCTCACGAAAGATTATGCTCAAATAAATTGGTTAGCCTCTAAGGTGCCACAAGTCCTCCTTTTCATCCTGGCTAATTTAAATCTCACCTTGTTCTCTGCCTGCAGGCTGCCCTGGAGAGCTGGGGAGAGGCCTGAGCATGGCTGCTCCTTATTTGCATATTAAAAGTGGCAGTTTGGGGCCATTGGGGTGAAATGTGAGTAAGTTTTGGGGCTGGGACCCACCTGTCTAGTGCAGGCGGTGCGGAGCCTGGCTGAGCAGAGCCTGCCCCTGGCAGGGTGTGTGGTCACCTTCAGCTGGGAGCAGGTTGCCCAGCTTGGGAAACACGCGCCAAGGGTTTGCAAACAGGTTAGGGAGAGATTGTGTGTGTGTCTATCTCTTGCAGCACGGGGGGCGGGAAGGGAAGGGAGTGAAATGTGCCCAGCTGAAGGTTTTGCACTAGGCCTTGAGGATCAAGCCCGAGCCCCCGGCATGGCTGCTGGGAGATGGGTTTCTGACTCGCATCCAGCGCACTCTGCGGGCCACCAGCTGAACCCTCTGAGGCCAAGAGAGTCGGGTCTGAGGTGGCAAAAAGGGGCCTTTGAGGCTCCCGGCACATCTTGAGGAGCAAGGAAACAGCCCGAGGGTACCAGCGTCCCTGGGTGGGCTCGAACCACCAGCCTCTCGGTTAACAGCCGAACGCGCTGACCCCTTGCGCCACAGAGACACCTAGAGACCTGTCTGCTGTCACCCAGGCTGTGCAGCCGGCAGACCTGCTGCCCACGCTAGAGCTCGCAAGGCGCTAGTCCGGACAGGACCGGATTCACCGTGGCTCCACCGTGCCAGGCCCACGCTCAGACGGGCCCATAACACTCGCTTCCTCCCCTCTCCAGCGCTGCCCAAGTGCAGCCTCGGAGCAGCAGGGATCCAGCCTGGGAGCTGAGAGCCCACGGGGCCCTGGGAGCTGTAGTTCCTTGGCCAGCTCCCTGCCTAGAGAGCCAGCCCTGGAGCAGGGAAGGAACTACATTTCCCAGCATTCCCTTGGCCACTATCCACAGGAAAGGGAGCGGGAGGGAGTGGGGAAGCTGAGACCCCATGCGCTGCAGCTTGCTGTGAATGGGGGGCTGGCTGCTCGAAGGGGTGGCGCTGTGAATGGGGAACAAGTGCGCCCAAGGAGTAGAAGGCTTTGGTCCAGATATCACCCTCAAAGACTTCCCCAGGCTGGACGAGGGATGCTGGTGTGACCTCGCCTGGCAGCCCCCAAAGGAGGAACTGGGTGGGCTGAATGGACAGTGCCCCTCTCTGTCTGAAGCCTAGCAAGGGGGGGTCTGTGGATCCCACAAGAAGTTAAAATGAAAAGTAAGGGAGGGGAGGTTCTACTCGAGGACCTGGGCAGCTGTAGAAACAGTACCAGGATCTAGGAGGATTTCCATTCTGAGCCAGGGAAGCAGAAATTGGCTCTTCCTTTCTTGATTTATCCAATATTCAGAAAGGGAATCGAGCACCTGCCTTCCACATTTGAACATTCTCAAAACTCAGGAGTGCTCAAGCTCAATTTGGGCTGCTTGTTACTTCATTTCTCCCAATAAAGTATGCTGATCCACTGAAACATGCTGTGGAAAAAGTAGAATAAAATTGAGCAACAAATGCTGGCATCTCCCTAGTGCTAACTCGGACTGGAATTGCTATTTTCAACAGCCATGGTCATTTCTTTTAGTGTTGATTGTTGAAAGGGAAGACAGGAATATTGCCCTGGCAAATTCCCCACAGAAACAAAGAGTGGAACAAAAGAATAACAAAAGCACCTCACCTTTTCCTCATTTATGTAGGACAGTCTTACCATATGGATCCAGATATCCTCCAATCACACAAGCTGAAAATTGTTCCACTTTACCGCAGTTCTGTAACCGTGCAGGAACCAGTCCTGTCTGTGTTCTGTGCACATCCAAAATTCCTCCTGAATTCAGAAGGGCCTTGCTTTTGTGACCACACTACCAGATATTTTCAGCCCTCGTAAGCGAAGCAGGTTTACATTTCCTAATTGGGCAGGAGGCCTCTCAGAAAAAGTTAGGTGTTGTAGGAGGTGTTGCTTATTCACTGGGGAATGTGAGACCTTCCTGTTACCATAGTAAACCAGTGCAGCACAGAATGTGCTTTGCTCCCAGAGTCGAGAATGGGGTCCTTTGATTCTGTACGCAGCCCATTAAAGATAATGAAAAGACTCCCACTCACTTCAACGAGCTTTGGACAGAACTGGTTATACACAGGGTAACTCCACTGTCTTCCCAGGGTCCTGGGCCCACAGCGGAGGGGGACCATGTGAGCTTGTTGCAGAGCTGCTGATCAGGGATGGGAACTTCACTAAGTTTTCACTAAGAGGGTGGTGAAACACTGGAATGCGTTACCTAGGGAGGTGGTAGAATCTCCTTCCTTACAGGTTTTTAAGGTCAGGCTTGACAAAGCCCTGGCTGGGATGATTTAACTGGGACTTGGTCCTGCTTTGAGCAGGGGGTTGGACTAGATGACCCTCTGGGGTCCCTTCCAACCCTGATATTCTATGATTCTATGATTCTATGATTCTATGATTCCTGGTACCCCAGCCTCCTAAATCATCCAGGCTGCACTTTCTGCACGATTACGTGCTAGCTGAGGGGTGCATGGGAATTGGTGGCCTCTGCTGCAGGTGATGGGCATCTTAGCTACTTAAAGCCATGGCCTAGAGGAGGGAAGCGCTTAACTGCAGAGTCTGCAGCTGCCTAGGGCCAGTGCTGAGGATTTAGAGGCCCTAGTGCAGCCGTTGCTAGGTTCAAGCATGCTCAGCCTTGGAATTGCCACCCCTCCCTTGACTAGTAGCTGCGGCTATCTCAGGCTGGCCTCTGGCAATTGGCCCCAAGGCTATAGTCAGAGAAGCTGCAGGTGGCTCTGTGACTACTGGGGGCCATTAAGCTAGGAGCGGATAAAGAAACTGGAATTAACCTCAAGGAACAGAGGTCACCCATAGGAAAGGAATGTCAAGGGGAGCAGGGAAAGAGGAAGCAGGTGAGGCTTGCAGTGGGAGAATAGTCCCATCTGGCTGGGGAGCATGTCCAAAGTAGAAAGGAAACAAGCATGGGCAGAGGTGGTGGTGACCAGGCAGTAGACTAGCCTGTAGATGGGAGCAGAGGGAGAAAGGCTGGTGTCTTCAGATTCCCAAGGGGTAAGTCCTCACTTTGGGGAAATGGTGTTTGCAAGGGGCTTGCTCCAATGGCAGGATGGGTGCTGGGGAAGGGATTTGTCAGAACTGACCAGGTATCTGCTGGCTTTGGATCTTTGAGCTGAGAGTGGGACCACACACAGCGACTGGTGACATGGGGTGGCACTGGAGACGTGGCTATAGAAGGTCTGAATGAGGAAGGAGATAAATCTGTGGGGAGCTTCCCTGATCTCTCTGAAAGTTCTGCTCACTGTGGACACTGGTAAACCCACATGGGTAGAGCTGAATGAGAAGAACTGGGGGCTGAGGGAGCTGTGTATGGCAATGCAGATAGTCATGTAGAGGTGTGTGATCAAAATGAAAAATGTCTCTGAGATTCAGTACCGGGGACACTAGGGCATCAATGGCCCTGCCACCCCAGGCCCATGCTCGGAGCCCACAATGACGACATAGGGGCCCACAAATATGTTTGGCACCAGGGCCCACAAAAGGTTAATCTGCCCCTAAATCCAGATGCTGGGGGCTGTGGGTGAAGACCCAGCAGAGTGGCGCAGCGGCAGCGTGCTGGGCCCATAACCCAGAGGTCGGTGGATCGAAACCATCCTCTGCTAGGGATGCACTTGTTTCTTTTTGCTCTGGGTCTTCACGCGAGGTAGTAACCAGCAGAGCGCCAAGAGCCTAGGCCATGAGGCCAGAGGTGGCTGAGGCGGGGGCCTGCCAGGGAGCTCCCCAGTACCTCTGGCTGCCTGGGCTGAAGGCAAGAGGCCTGCATGTGGTGAGGGCTCCTGTCCCGGCCTGAGACAGCCATGCTTCCTCGTCCCCTTCTCCCACCCGCACCGGCAGGCGGCTGCTGCAGGGGAACACGGGGGAGGCTCTCGGGATGCTGGGCAGCTCTGGGCAGCTCTTTGTGGCTGTCTAGGGAAAGAGCCGAGGCTTCAGACTCGACCTGCCATTGACTCGCGGGGCTCTGCACTCCGTCAGCCGGGGCAGGCCAGGCTGCGGCCGGGACTCAGGCTGGGGCAGCATGGCCACGCTTCCCTGACGAGGCATGAGGCAGGCCAAGAGCTTTGCTCAGCCAACAGGGAAGTGGGAGGGAGGCGTCTTCGAGCTGGCGCGTCTCGTCCGTTTCTCCCTTGCTGCTTGGGTGGGAAGGGAGTGAAATGTTCCCGGCTGAAGGTTTTGCACTTGGCCTTGAGGATTAAGCCTGAGCCCCTGGCATGGCTGCTGGGAGATGGGATTCTGGGTCGCATCCAGCGCACTCTGAGGGCCACCAGCTGAAACCACTGAGGCCAAGAGGGATGGTTTTGAGGTGGCAAAAAAAGGGCCTTTGAGGCTCCCAGCAGGTCTTGAGGAGCAAGGAAGTAGCCCAGGCTTATCGTCCTCCCAGGGTGGGCTCGACCCACCATCCTTTCGGTTAACAGCCGAACGCGCTGACCCCTTGCACCACAGAGACACCTAGAGACTGACGTGCTGTTACCAAAGCTGCTGCCTAGCAGCCTGCACGTGTGGGGCAGAGTGTCGGGGAGTGAGGGAGTGAGGGCTGCAGGCTCTGGGAGGGAGCTCGGTGAAGGAGGGGGCTCCGGGCTGGGGCAGAGTGTGGGTGTTGGGGACACTGGGCATGGCCACTAGGTAACTCGAGGGGATGGAAGAGCATGAGTGTCGATGAAGCCCCCTCGCACTAGGCCCAAGTGTCCTTGGCCCCCCCGCCTGGAGGCACTCGCAGCAGTTATGCTGAGGATCTGCAACAATATGTTGCAGAGTCAGACTGCCTGAAACTAAACAAGGCCAAACAGGGCAGATATGGAAGAACAATGCTGAAGAAAGCAGCTTTATGTATGGTTTAACAGATGGTACAGAGAACAAGGGAACTAGCTGGTAACTGGATTGGCTGGCTATATGGATACTTAGGGCAGCTTGCTATTGGATAAGTATGCTGAAGAAAGGATGGATAAAAGCCTGTGTAACTTCCTGCTCTGGGTGCAGGATTGGAGATTCTATTCTCCCTGGACCTTCTTTGAAGCTTCAAATAAACTTTTCTGCTTCTCCACCCCGTTGTGATTATTGGGTGACGCACACTGGGCAACGAACCCCTGCTGTTGCTTGCCTCTGGCACTGGGTGCCGGCAACATTGGGGTGTAGGAGGGGCTGTGGGGTGTAGGCTCAGGGGGGGAATTTGGGTGCAGGAGGGGTTCTGGGCTGGGGCTGAGTGTTGGGGTGCGGGGTCTGGAGGGAGCGCCGGGCTGGGGGTTGGGGTGCAGGAGCTGGGAGCTGCGGGGACAGTTCTGGGGGTGGGGGCAGCGCGTGGAGCTGCATCACCCTCCCCTTTCCCCACGGGCCCCAGGGATGTGCCAGCAGCCAGCCGGGTCTGGGAGGGGCCCGGGGCCAGGGCAGGCAGGCAGCCTCTGAGCCCCGCTGCGCTGCTGGACTTTTAGTGGCCCAGAGATCGGGATCGACTGGCCGAGGCTGCAGGATCGACGGGTGGTGACCACTGTTATAAGGAGTAAACTGAAATGGCCGCGCGATGGTGCCAGGGGCTAAGAAATGAAAAGCCCCAAGATCCCTCACTCACCATTGACTCTGAACAGGGGTTTATTTCAAATCTCTTTAGTTCTGTGGCTGGTAAAACATAAGGACCAAGCGATTTCAAGAGTTGTGACACTGGCGTTGTGGATGCTGTAACCGTATCTCAGACTGAATAATGATTTTAGATCTGATTCCTGGCAGCGTCCCAAAAGCAAACCCAATAGGTTCTTCCCTACAATTGGTGATCCTGGGCAGCAGGGGATCCCCTTCATCTGCTGGGGAACCTCTCTGGGTCCCACTGTCAGTTCTCCTCGATTTTCCAGCACTTCAGGTGCTTCTGACTCCTTGGGGAGGTTTTCCTTGCAAGGTCTGTGTGTGAATCTTTGTGTGTAGGAAGCAAAGAGCGTGGGACTGTCACTGAGCTGAAGGACGGAAATGGTTGGTTGAGAGAGATGGGGGAGAAGAAAATAGTCCCAGAAGCAGAGGTGCTGGAACGGGTGGGGGAGGGAGTGGGGCCTGACACCAAACTTTTAAAGGTGGGAGGACTATGCCCTCCAACTCTTTACCAGCACTAAGGAAAAGGGACTGCAGGAGAGGGTAGAGAGGAGCAAGCGGGGGGCAGGGTCTTGGGGAGATGGGGCAATGTGGGGTTGGGATCTTGGGGGGAGAGTGGGAGCTCAGGGGGAAGGGGTGGGCCACAGTTTTTGTGCCTGTGGCCCCCAGACTTTTAGAGGGCTTCCGCAGCTCCTGCCCACAAGGATGACAAAAGATTAGCAGGCTATTGTTTTAACTACTCGACCACTTTGTGAGGTGGGCTTGTTGTGACTTAACTGTTTCTAAGGTCTCTGCTGTCTGTAACCTTTTCCCTGTTCATTGGCTGACTGAGGATGGTGCGGGGATGGTTTGGCTTTTGAAAAATGTTTCTCTGTGGTATTATAAAGGAGTAAGTGACAGGAAGAACCCCCTCCCCCCGCCCTTGGTGCAGGGAGTCGTGTTTGCTGCTCAAATTCCGTATTTCACCAATGTCCGGGTCTGGGAATGTCCAACAAGGGCAATTCTAATGGGAAGATGGATGCAGGGCACTTAACCTGTACAGATGTCCTATGGCGGTGGGGCGGGAATTAAGAATATTTTGAGGATCTTTGGGGAAAAGAGACTTTACTGACAAGGTTTGTCTCTGTTCCTGTTTCACCTTGTGCTGTTCGGTCAAGAAATTACTGTGTATTTTTCTCCTATATTAATTAAACGCTAAACATTATTTAATCAGTCGTAACCATTAGTATCACTTGAATTTTCCCTCTGCTAGCAAGAATGAACAGAAGTTTATGACTTTCTGGGAAGGGCAGAGACAGTAAATTGGGGGATTTCAATGGTGGGTGGGTGTTTTACGCTCCCATCTCAGTGCACGGAGTGAAATACTCAGGCAATGTCTGTACTACACAATTATGTCCCTGGAACTGACACAGTTATTACATTGCTTGGGTGTGCGCCCACTGGGCTCCTTGTGTCAGCAACGCGCATCCTCGGTCATCTGCCGCAAGACCCAGCTAGGTCGGGGCTGTCCTGGGCTCCGTGGGGGGAGGGCTCAGCTGGGAGAAGGGGCAGACTAGGGGAGTTTGTCTCTGATATATAAGGGCTTTGTCAGCAGGAAGCTGTAGATCACATGCTCGGGGTGACAGTGGGGTTTGAGCTGGGGCAGCAGCATCGGGGAGCAATGTGTGTGTGTGTGTGTGTGTGTGTGTGTGTGTGTGTGTGTGTTGGGGGGGAGGGGTCACTTGGTAAAAATGAACCTGCCAAGCCTCTCCCGCTGCTGGAGCAAAAGCCTCTCATTTATCACCTCAACCCCCCTCATGAAAATCTCCACCCCTCCCCCGGCGCTGAGGGACCCCCTCACTCCCATGGAGATTTTTAATTGTTCTAACTTGTCCTTGGCCTTGTCCAAACAGTTTTCCCAGACAAATTATCAAGAACATTTCAAATGAGAAAAACAAACCAAACCAAATGCAAACCACAGAACCCCCCCCCCCCACAGTTTGGGTCTGAATTTTTCTACTGAAATTTGGAGACAATAAAACTCATCCCTCTGTTGGCCAGAACCCAAAGCTAGACTCCCCCCCGATCTCTGTGACTTCTGCTACCAAACCACGAATGCGCTCATGCCTCTTGTGAGACATTTTCCTGCACAGTACTGCTGCTAGTCCATGGTTCCACGTGTCACTCGTTTCTCTAGCACAGGTCAGTCCCTGGCCCTGTGCTCCAGACATCCTCATTCACATCAAGCTGCAAGTTGAGAATCATTTCCCATTCCCGCTTTGTGGGAGGGGAGACTTTTGAAAGCCCTCTCTGTGCGACTGCACGTGGCAAAGCAAAGAGAACAAACCCCAAACCCCAAACCCCCAAACCCCAAACCCCAAACCCCCAAACCCCAAATCCCCCCTGTGCTTTCGGAGCCAGGTTTGCTGTGGGAATTCTGTATTTCAGATGATGTCAAGCCTGGGCATTGCGATTATTTACCAGTTTCTGTGGCATTGAAGCACTAGTGTGCTTGCAGCTGTGATGGCTGAGCGCTTAAGGCATTGGAGTCGAAATCCAATAGGGTTCCCCTGCGCAGGTTCGAATCCTGCTCACAGCGAGGCCCGTGTTTTAGCCAGTGTCAAGGTTCCTTCCCCACTCTGAACTGTAGGGTACAGACTTGGGGACCTGCATGAAAGACCCCCTAAGCTTACTTTTACCAGCTTAGGTTAAAACTTCCCCAAGGTACAAACTTTGCGTTGTCCTTGAACGGTATGCTGCCACCACCAAGCGTTTTAAACAAAGACCAGGGAAAGAGCCCACTTGGAGACGTCTTCCCCCAAAATATCCCCCCAAGCCCTACATATCCCCTTTCCTGGGTAGGCTTGAGAATAATATCCTCACCAATTGGTTACAAAATCATCAAAGACCCAAACCGCTGGATCTTGGAACAATGGAAAAATCACTCAGGTTCTTAAAAGAAGGATTTTATTTAAAAAAAAAGGAAGATAAAAATCATCTCTGTAAAATCAGGATGGAAAATACTTTACAGGGTATTCAGATTCAAAACACAGAGGATCCCCCTCTGGGCAAAACCTTAAAGTTACAGAAAACAGGAATAAACCTCCGTCTTAACACAGGGAAAATTCACATAAAACAAAAGATAAAGCAATCCGCCTTGCCTGGCTTACCTATACTGGCTGCAATATCGGAGACTTGGATGAGGATGGGTTGGAGAAGATGGATTTCTGTCTGGCCTCTGTCAGTCCCAAGAGAGAACAACTCGTAAACAAAGAGCACAAAACAAAAGTGTGCACAAAGGTGGTTTGGGGATCAAAGATTGAGGAGGAGTCATGGGGTGAAGAATCACAGGATGGGCAGAGCTCTGGGCTCGGCTTTACCCCTCCTGACACAGGTGGCGGGTGGAGAGCGGAGCCTTGCAGGTGTGTGGAATCTGCCTTGCACTCGGTAAAGGAAGGGACCTCGGTGTCTGCTGGGTTGGAATTGTATTTTCCGCAGGGCAAAATGATTGGCAGAAGCCACTCACTTAAAGAAAGTGGGTGCTCCGGTTGAGGTTTGAACTCATAACCTAAACATCACTCTACACAGCACTGCTCTCTAGGTAATGTGGGCTAACCCACTGCACCACTGGAGCCCACAGTTAGTGCCCACTCTCATTGTTCCATGGATGGATTGGGGGCGAGGGGGTTGCATCACCTAAAACAAATCCATATGAAAGGCTGCAGGACAGCAGGAGCAGAGGTGGGGAACCTCCTTCTGTGTGATCGAGCTGGTTCCCACCTTCCGCTGCTGAGGGGAAGGTTGGTGCTTTGAGCCCACCCGGTGCTGGAACTTCTCCTGGGTGAGGTTAACGAGACTCTGAAGAAGCGAAGGGAAGACTTTTCTATTCTGGCCGATCTTCATCTGTCTCCTGTGGCCCTTCAGGCTCTCTGCTCCCCTGTTGGGGCGATGCAGAGGCAAGTCCCGACCTGGGTGAGTCACGGAGAGGCTGTGTCCCATGGCATGTGTGTGGGAGAGGGGTAGGGCAGGGTTGGGGTGGGCTCCAGGGGAAAAGGTGGGTGTGACAGTGTGTGGGGGAGGGGGAAGGGTGTGTTTCTTAGGATATAAATGATGGCAAACACAGGGGTAGTGACAGTGAAGCCCCGGATCTGAGTGTTATGACCCTGTGCGGTGCTGCCATTCACCTTCCCCTCCTGTGGTCTCAGCTGTCATTGAATCCAGCATTTTTTCACCTGTCATCGTCCCAGAGGTGTCACACATGCCCCAAATACAGAGTGTCCCTCTTGGAGACGCGAGGACTGGAGTGGATTTCAGCTGCTGGACAGCTCTGCTGGGTTTTCTACATTGGCAAGGGGAACTGCTGAGTGTTTACATTCATTTCAAGCATCCCCATTCAGCGGACTCCTGAACACACTGGAGATGGGTCTGGAAATCGATTTTCATTTGAAAAAGTTTTTAAAGGGAGTCATTTGGATTTGAACTAGGAACCCATTGCCCTCCAGGCAAATATTCACCTACTGAGCTACACTCTCAGCAAAGACTGCCCTGTGTAGCCCAGAGCAGGAACAGCTTTGAACCTGCGGGTTAGTAAACTTTATCTGTATACAAACCCCACGGCTTACAAAACCCCCACACCCACTCTGTGTCACCAGAGCACAACAACTTTCCTTGGAGCACACACTGCTCCCCAGCTCTGTGCCCTTCAATCTCCCCAGCATTGCTCCAATGCCTTAAAGGAACAGGGCACAGGTAACTCGAACCCCTTCATCCTGATAGATTTAATGCCCAAATAATTCCATGTAGACCAGAAGCGCAGAGCTCCTCTGAGTGTCAGCCCTATCCCGGTGTAGGTCCCCAGCAGTGAGTGTGGCCTACAATGCAGAGGTCACTTTTTTATAGTTTGAACATTTGTGGTTCTCCGGTGGAGTTATTGTCTCTCATACGGCAGACCACTAACTCCCACTGGGGATCTGGACTGTGGCGCTGCCATGCAATCTGTAGCCGGAGCAGGATGTCACTGTGAGGGGTGAGCCGCCCCAATGGGATGTTCCAGAGACAGTGACTCCGGAAAGGACTTCGGAGACATGGTGGAACTGAACATCAGCTCCCATTGCGCGGTGGTGGCGAATGTGATCTGTGGACACCTCCTTTCCATGCGTCAGTGCTTTGCTGGCTGGGCTGGATCCAGAACCCTGAGTCTGTCATGTGAGTCATGTCTCCGAACACATTCCTTCCCCAGCCCCAGACCTCATATGGCCAGTGAAGAGCTGAGTATTATTGTCCAATGTAGAAGTTACAGAATTTAAACTAGGAAGAACGGTCAATTTTCCCATCATTTCACATCTTTACATCCAAACAAGATGATTTTCTGAATGACCCATCCTCGTTCAACCAGAAGATATTGGGGGTGGGATGTAGGAGTCACTGGGGAAAACACAGAGACACAATTTCCTTTGCACAGATCCATGAACAGCAAAACCTCCCTATGTGTCTTGTCTGAGCCAGGGCATTCAACTCCAGTGAACCCTTCTCTCCTGCAATGGCAATGGTCAGACAGAGGGGATGTGGCCACCTGCATCCCTGACAGGGAGATATTGGCTCGGCTCTTTCTTTATGCTGCTCTTGTTAGTCCATGAAACATCAAGGATGGAATGCAAGGCTGAGTTCATGCACCAACCCCCTGAAAAATGTCCATGCCCCAGAGAAATCCTGACCCCTGCTATTGGAATGATGTGCTGGAGATTTGACTAGGAAAGGGACTGTCTGAATTGTCAATTTGGGGAATGAACAATGATCTACAGCAATGTCGTTAACACAAAAACACTCTCATCGTGCTCCAGCCGGAAGGGAAATGGGCAGGAATTCTTGCTGTTCAGCCATGGACACACTTACACTAATGCACAGCCTTGAGTGTGCTGGGGAAGTGGATCTGAGCAATTTGAAGTGACAATTCTGTGAGAACTGAATCATAGTGTAGTGAAATAGCCATCCATCACGTAGTTGTGGCCGAGTGGTTAAGGCGATGGACTTGAATTCCATTGGGGTCACCCCACGCAGGTTCAAATCCTGCCAAAGATAGAAGCACAAGAATGTTATGACTACTGCAATCTTAGTGCCACAGCATGTGAACTGGAGCCAGATCTGGTCTCACTCTGAGGTTGTCTACACTTGTGACACTGCGATAGTGCTTTGGAGTAGACAGTTGCTACAGCGAGTGGAGGGGTTTTCCCATCGCTGTAATAGTTACATTGACGGAACAATTTTTCCTTCTATTTAGCTCTATCTAACCAGGGCTTAGGTCAGCTTAACTGCATTGGTTTGGGGGTGTGGATTTTTCACACCCTGAGACACGTAGCTCTGCCAGTTAAGTGTCCAGCGTACACCAGCCCTTAGATCCCTCTTAGGATTTCCATGCAGGCACTGACCTGTGAGAGGAAAACATCAGCTCACAAACACAGAGACTGAATTCCCCACAGTTAATCTCTCTGCGCTTTCCAGAATGTCACAAAATTCAATTCATTCCTGCTAGGACAGAGAAAAAATAAGTGATTCTAAGTTTTTGGCTTGATTAAATAAAGTTAAGGATTTAATTACTACAGTAAAAATATGTACCGATTCCTCTAAATAACACCATAAAGTGAGATAGAAACAGAGACAAATCTTGTCAGTGACGACTAATTTAACAAATGATCTTCCCATTATTAATTTCCACTGTGCCCCCACTGCAGGTCTGGGCCCCTCCAGTGTAACTGCTCTGCATTCGCCTTCCTGTTAGAATTGGTTCTGGACATTCCCAACTTTGGAAAATTGTGCAATTCAGAATTTGAATAGTGACCCCGGCTCCTTCCTGCACCTGCTCTACATCGCTACACAGCACCTTCTCCACCTGCAGAGTCACCCGCCGGCTTCAGCAGGGACCCCTGGCAAGGACAGTGGGTGCAGCTAACAGCCCGGTGTGCCTGGCAGTGAGGCAGGGGCAGCCTGAGGCTGGAAGCTCTGAGTCAGCTGTGGAGAAGCAACCCCCCCACACACAAGTACAGCGATTGAATTCCCCAACTTTAGCATCATGATGCCCTGTAGAAAGCCCCACGTGTCCGTTGTTTTTTCACAGGGCGATGCAAAAATCAGGTGACACCAATTTTGAAGTTTGAGTAAATAAAGTTTCGGAGATAGTTATTAAGCTCACATAAATATGCCAAAGATCCCTCTGCATAACACCGGAAGGTGAAATAGGAACAGAGACAAACCTTGTCAGCAAAGGCTAATTTCCCAAACGATCCTTGTTAGAATAGAGATATTCAGGCCTGCCTGTAAAGCCTATACTTTAAGAGTACAGACTTTTTTTTATCACAGTGTATTTTTGCTGTGTGTTTTCATCACTTAGCTAGTTACGGGGTACAAAACAAAGAATCAAAATCACAGTCTGCCTGTGTACGGGCCTTCTCTCCCCAGGAGAGTCTGAGCCTGGGTTCTTAGGCTAAGGCCTTTGGCTAAGCTGCAGGAGCAGCCATAAACTGGGAAGTGAACAGTCACATCCTCACATCCCCAACCTGTCCCACTGAAATACGGTGGTATTGGTCGGTTAGGAAGACGATCCTGTCCTGATAGTGCCCATCACCACCAGATACAGAAACAGATCTTAAGAGAGCCTCCTGTCTGGCAAGAAATCTTAGTGAAATCCTAGCGGATCTTAAACATAAAAAAGAAGCTTACAAGAAGTGGAAGGTTGGACATACGACCAAGGAAGAGTATAAAAATATTGCTCGGGCATGTAGGAATGAAATCAGGAGGGCCAAATCGCACCTGGAGCTGCAGCTAGCAAGAGATGTCAAGAGTAACAAGAAGGGTTTCTTCAGGTATGTTGGCAACAAGAAGAAAGCCAAGGAAAGTGTGGGCCCCTTACTGAATGAGGGAGGCAACCTAGTGACAGAGGATGTGGAAAAAGCTAATGTACTCAATGCTTTTTTTGCCTCTGTCTTCACTAACAAGGACAGCTCCCAGACTGCTGCACTGGGCATCACAGCATGGGGAGTAGATGGCCAGCCCTGTGTGGAGAAAGAGGTGGTTAGGGACTATTTAGAAAAGCTGGATGAGCACAAGTCCATGGGGCCGGATGTGCTGCATCCGAGAGTGCTAAAGGAATTGGCGGCTGTGATTGCAGAGCCATTGGCCATTATCTTTGAAAACTCGTGGCGAACGGGGGAAGTCCCGGATGACTGGAAAAAGGTTAATGTAGTGCCCATCTTTAAAAAAGGGAAGAAGGAGGATCCTGGGAACTACAGGCCAGTCAGCCTCACCTCAGTCCCTGGAAAAATCATGGAGCAGGTCCTCAAGGAATCAATTCTGATGCACTTACATGAGAGGAAAGTGATCAGGAACAGTCAGCATGGATTCACCAAGGGAAGGTCATGCCTGACTAATCTAATCACCTTCTATGATGAGATTACTGGTTCTGTGGATGAAGGGAAAGCAGTGGATGTATTGTTTCTTGACTTTAGCAAAGCTTTTGACACGGTCTCCCACAGTATTCTTGTCAGCAAGTTAAAGAAGTATGGGCTGGATGAATGCACTATAAGGTGGGTAGAAAGTTGGCTAGATTGTCGGGCTCAACGGGTAGTGATCAATGGCTCCATGTCTAGTTGGCAGCTGGTGTCAAGTGGAGTGCCCCAAGGATCGGTCCTGGGGCTGGTTTTGTTCAATATCTTCATAAATGATCTGGAGGATGGTATGGATTGCACTCTCAGCAAATTTGCGGATGATACTAAACTGGGAGGAGTGGTAGATACGCTGGAGGGCAGGGATAGGATACAGAGGGCCCTAGACAAATTGGAGGATTGGGCCAAAAGAAATCTGATGAGGTTCAAGAAGGATAAGTGCAGGGTCCTGCACTTAGGACGGAAGAACCCAATGCACCGCTACAGCCTAGGGACCGAATGGCTAGGCAGCAGTTCTGCGGAAAAGGACCTAGGGTGACAGTGGACAAGAATCTGGATATGAGTCAGCAGTGTGCCCTTGTTGCCAAGAAGGCCAATGGCATTTTGGGATGTATAGGTAGGGGCATAGCGAGCAGATCGAGGGATGTGATCATCCCCTTCTCTTTGACATTGGTGAGGCCTCATCTGGAGTACTGTGTCCAGTTTTGGGTCCCCCACTACAAGAAGGATGTGGATAAATTGGAGAGAGTCCAGTGAAGGGCAACATAAATGATTAGTGGACTGGAACACATGAGTTATGAGGAGAGGCTGAGGGAACTGGGATTGTTTAGTCTGCGGAAGAGAAGAATGAGGGGGGATTTGATAGCTGCTTTCAACTACCTGAGAGGTGGTTCCAGAGAGGATGTTTCTAGACTATTCTCAGTGGTAGAAGAGGACAGGACAAGGAGTAATGGTCTCAAGTTGCAGTGGGGGAGGTTTAGGTTGGATATTAGGAAAAACTTTTTCACTAGGAGGGTGGTGAAACACTGGAATGCGTTACCTAGGGAGGGGGTAGAATCTCCTTCCTTAGAAGTTTTTAAGGTCAGGCTTGACAAAGCCCTGGCTGGGATGACTTAATTGGGGATTGGTCCTGCTTTGAGCAGGGGGTTGGACTAGATGACCTCCTGAGGTCCCTTCCAACCCTGATATTCTATGATTCTATGATTCTATGAAATCCCTTCTCAATTGTTGTGGTTGTGAAGCCCTCATTTCAATATGTTTTAACTTTACGGCCCCCACTTTTCTGTTGTCAATCTGTCTGGTTCTCTAATAGTTTCTGACTGCTGTATAATTAATTTTGCTATGTGTAAGTTCATTAGTGTAGTGGGAGATAATTGGTTAGAGAATTATGTTACAATATATTAGGATTGGTTAATTACATTTCAGTAAAATGATTGGTTAAGGTATAGCTGAGAATATTACCATATAATCTGGAGTCAAACAGGAAGTGGAAGTGGAAATTGGAATCATGTTTGCGAAGTGGGGGAATGGGAACAGGGAACAGAGACACAGGCAAGGCTCTGCAGCGTCGGAGCCGGGAAGGGGGACGCGGGGTAAACGCTTTGCAGTGTCGGAGCTGGGAAGGGAACACTGGGGAACAGAGTCTATCAGTGTATAGAGATAAGCCCCAGTGGTGTGAAGGGCTTCAAAATATGCTTCCTTGGAAACTAACCCCAGGAAACATCGCATTGTCTGCACTTCAGACTTCTGGTCTTTTGCTGCTTGCTGCTTGCGTGACAAGAACTGGGGAAGAGGGCAGGGGAAGAGAAAGCCCTCTAAGAAAATGGCTACCTTGCTCCTCTCCCTCCCCAGGCGTCAAGCATCCGCAGGACTCGAGGCTCTGCTTGAGGGATCCTGGCACAGCGGCTGGTGGGGGAGAAAGGATTCTGACCTGCACTCTGGAGAGGAGGGAATAATTGAAGGGGGCATTTTTGAGTCCTCCCCCATCCTCATTGTCCCCTGGGCTGGCATTCTACCCTCCACAGAGCCAAACAAACAAGTGGGTGAAACCATTTGGTTAATGAAAACCAGTGCTCTAGGTGAGGCTTGAACTCACAACCTCAGCATAGCTCCTCTCAGCACTGCCCTATAAGTACTGCCTGCTAACCAGTTGTGCCACTGGGGCACCTGGTTATGGCTGCTCTCCCAGGCCCCTAGGGTGAGAAAGGTGAGGCGTGACCCCCCAAAACTTTTCAGTGGAGCTGAGAGTGGGAGGAGACAAGTGTTGGTCCTTGGTGGGGTGGGTTCTTCTGAAGGGTTCCCGGCACCATTTGACCCTCTTGTTCTTCTCTGTGCGATACCAGAGCTGATTGAGACTCAATGGAGAGTCTTGCTGCAGATCAACAGATCTGAAATCCCCGAGAACCAGGTCTAAGCGTTAGTCCTGCTTTGGGACAGTGTCTCTCAGGAAGGAAACTGCCGAGTCTGCGCGAGCGGTGAGGCTCCCTCGCTAACAGCTGAGATCAGTGAGAGCTGTGTGAAGCGCCGGGACCCAGGGGTGTGTGAACAGGGGGGCACAACGCCCCAGGACTTTTAGAAATGGGAGGGCTCTGCCTTACCACTTTGTAATGACCATAAGGGCGAGGGAGGGTGGGGAGGGGGCGGAGAGCAGTGATCGGGAGGCGGGGTCTTGGGGGGAAGAGTCAGCGCAGGAGTGGGGCCTCGGGGAGAAGGGGTGATGCAGGTGCGTGGCCTCAAGAGGAAGGGATGGGACTGCTGTTCGGGCTCTGGCGGCCGCTACTTTTAGGGAGCCTGCACCGCTCTTAGTGGGACCGCAAGACATCCCAGAGGAGAGAGGGTGGCCAGCAGAGCAGTGACAGGGTGGAACGGCAAGTGACCGGCAATGTGGGCAGACAGGGGAGGGAGAAAGGGGCTTTCCCCCCAGGGGGTGAGAGGTGATCTCTGGGTTTTCATTGACCCAGGACAGCAGCTGGGAGTGAGGTGCAGTGAAGGGAGGGGCACTTCCAAAGAGCTTTTGGTCTCTGGATTTCAGAGCCCGAGGCAAAAGGACACTGCCCAGCGTACTGTGGGCGGGTGCTTTGCTCATAGTGTCGTGTTATGAATCCTGATTGTGGTGTTTTCCAAAGTTAAGACAAGGTGATTTTCCTCCTTTTTATTAAAGTTTCTTTTCTCCACTCAGTGCGGGTGAGTGAGGAAAGTATGGCTTCTTAGAGGCACCCAGTGGCCCTGGTTAGTTTCCCCAGATTACTGGGTGGGGGCTTAAGCGGATTGTGTGCTGTGCTGTTGAAGAGGAGCCCCAAGCACCCGAACAGGGAATTGTGACTTCAGCCTTCAGATCGAGAGCCAGATGGGGGAAGAGCATCTTCGCAAGCAGGCTGGCTCACCTAGTGAGGAGGGCTTTAAACGAGGTTCACCAGGGGAAGGAGACCAAAGCCCTGAGGTAAGTGGGGAAGTGGGATACCGGGAGGAAGCAGGAGCGCGCGAGAGGGGAGGGCTCCTGCCCCATACTGAGAAAGAGGGACGATCAGCGAGTTATCTCAAGTGCCTATACACAAATGCAAGAAGCCTGGGAAACAAGCAGGGAGAACCGGAAGTCCTGGCACAGTCAAGGAATTAGGATGTGATTGGAATAACAGAGACTTGGTGGGATAACTCACATGACTGGAGTACTGGACTGGATAACTGGACTGGATAACTCACTGGACTGGAGTACATGTCATGGATGGATATAAACTGTTGAGGAAGGACAGGCAGGGCAGAAAAGGTGGGGGAGTTGCACTGTATGTAAGGGAGCAGTATGACTGCTCAGAGCTCAAGTATGAAACTGCAGAAAAACCTGAGAGTCTCTGGATTAAGTTTAGAAGTGTGAGCAACAAGGGTGATGTGGTGGTGGGAGTCTGCTATAGACCACCGGACCAGGGGGATGAGGTGGATGAGGCTTTCTTCCGGAAACTCACGGAAGTTACTAGATCGCAGGCCCTGGTTCTCATGGGAGACTTCAATCACCCTGATATCTGCTGGGAGAGCAATACAGCAGTGCACAGACAATCCAGGAAGTTTTTGGAAAGTGTAGGGGACAATTTCCTGGTGCAAGTGCTGGAAGAACCAACTAGGGGCAGAGCTCTTCTTGACCTGCTTCTCACAAACCAGGAAGAATAAGTAGGGGAAGCAAAGGTGGATGGGAACCTGGGAGGCAGTGACCATGAGATGGTTGAGTTCAGGATCCTGACACAGGGAAGAAAGGAGAGAAGCAGAATACGGACCCTGGACTTCAGAAAAGCAGACTTTGACTCCCTCAGGGAACTGATGGGCAGGATCCCCTGGGAGAATAACATGAGGGGGAAAGGAGTCCAGGAGAGTTGGCTGTATTTTAAAGAATCCTTATTGAGGTTACAGGGAGAAATCATCCCGATGTGCAGAAAGAATAGTAAGTATGGCAGGTGACCAGCTTCGCTTAACAGTGAAATCCTTGCTGATCTTAAACTCAAAAAAGAAGCTTACAAGAAGTGAAAGTTTGGACAAATGACTGGGGAAGAGTATAAAGATATTGCTCAGGCATGCAGGAGTGAAATCAGGAAGGCCAAATCACACCTGGAGGTGCAGCTAGCAAGAGATGTTAAGAGTAACAAGAAGGGTTTCTTCAGGTATGTTGGCAACAAGAAGAAAGTCAAGGAAAGTGTGGGCTCCTTACTGAATGAGGGAGGCAACCTAGTGAGAGAGAATGTGGAAAAAGCTAATGTACTCAATGCTTTTTTTGCCTCTGTCTTCACGAACAAGGTCAGCTCTGTGGAGATAGAGGTGGTTAGGGACTATTTAGAAAAGCTGGACGTGCACAAGTCCATGGGGCCGGATGAGTTGCATCCGAGAGTGCTGAAGGAGTTGGCGGCTGTGATTGCAGAGCCCTTGGCCATTATCTTTGAAAACTCGTGGCGAACGGGGGAAGTCCCGGATGACTGGAAAAAGGCTAATGTAGTGCCAATCTTTAAAAAAGGGAAGAAGGAGGATCCTGGGAACTACAGGCCAGTCAGCCTCACCTCAGTCCCTGGAAAAATCATGGAGCAGGTCCTCAAAGAATCAATCCTGAAGCACTTACATGAGAGGAAAGTGATCAGGAACAGTCAGCATGGATTCACCAAGGGAAGGTCATGCCTGACTAATCTAATCGCCTTTTATGATGAGATTACTGGTTCTGTGGATGAAGGGAAAGCAGTGGATGTATTGTTTCTTGACTTTAGCAAAGCTTTTGACACGGTCTCCCACAGTATTCTTGTCAGCAAGTTAAGGAAGTATGAGCTGGATGAATGCACTATACGGTGGGTAGAAAGCTGGCTAGATTGTCGGGCTCAACGGGTAGTGATCAATGGCTCCATGTCTAGTTGGCAGCCGGTGTCAAGTGGAGTGCCCCAGGGGTCGGTCCTGGGGCCGGTTTTGTTCAATATCTTTATAAATGATCTGGAGGATGGTGTGGATTGCACTCTCAGCAAATTTGCGGATGATACTAAACTGGGAGGAGTGGTAGATACGCTGGAGGGCAGGGATAGGATACAGAGGGACCTAGACAAATTGGAGGATTGGGCCAAAAGAAACCTGATGCGGTTCAATAAGGATAAGTGCAGGGTCCTGCACTTAGGACGGAAGAACCCAATGCACAGCTACAGACTAGGGACCGAATGGCTCGGCAGCAGTTCTGCGGAAAAGGACCTAGGGGTGACAGTGGACGAGAAGCTGGATATGAGTCAGCAGTGTGCCCTTGTTGCCAAGAAGGCCAATGGCATTTTGGGATGTATAAGTAGGGGCATAGCGAGCAGATCGAGGGACGTGATCGTTCCCCTCTATTGGACATTGGTGAGGCCTCATCTGGAGTACTGTGTCCAGTTTTGGGCCCCACACTACAAGAAGGACGTGGATAAATTGGAGAGTGTCCAGCGAAGGGCAACAAAAATGATTAGGGGTCTGGAACACATGGCTTATGAGGAGAGGCTGAGGGAACTGGGATTGTTTAGTCTGCGGAAGAGAAGAATGAGGGGGGATTTGATAGCT
The DNA here is from genome assembly GCF_015237465.2 of Chelonia mydas. Classification (NCBI taxonomy): domain Eukaryota; kingdom Metazoa; phylum Chordata; order Testudines; family Cheloniidae; genus Chelonia; species Chelonia mydas. Next base: position 43,981 of record NW_025111274.1, on the reverse strand, counting down.
GCTTTCAACTACCTGAAAGGGGGTTCCAAAGAGGATGGTTCTAGACTATTCTCAATGGTAGAAGAGGACAGGACAAGGAGTAATGGTCTCAAGTTGCAGTGGGGGAGGTTTAGGTTGGATATTAGGAAAAACTTTTTCACTAGGAGGGTGGTGAAACACTGGAATGCGTTACCTAGGGAGGTGGTGGAATCTCCTTCCTTAGAAGTTTTTAAGGTCAGGCTTGACAAAGCCCTGGCTGGGATGATTTGATTGGGGATTGGTCCTGCTTTGAGCAGGGGGTTCACTAGATGACCTCCTGAGGTCCCTTCCAACCCTGATATTCTATGATTATATGATTCTATGATGTGTTGTGTGTTGTGTTGTGTGTTTGTGTGTGTGACATGTGTGTAGTGTTTTCTGTCTGTGTGACGTGATGTGTGTCGTGTTGTGCGTGTCTGAGACATGTTTGTGAGTGTGACGTGCGACGTGCTGTGCTTCCATGCAATGCGCAACTTGTTGTGTGTGTGAAGTGCGATGTGCTGTGTGTATGACGTGCGATGCGACGTGTTGTGAGTGCGATGTGCGAAGCGTTGTGTGTGTCCATGCCATGTGCAATGTGCATTGTGCGACAGGTGATGTGTTGTGTATGTGATGTATGACGTGTTGTGAGTGCGTGCTACACGCAACATGTTGTGCGTGTGACATGCGAAGTGTTGTGTCTGTGCGTGCGACACACACCACGTCACACACAAGACGTCTCATGACACCACAACCACACAACACACACTCAACATGACACACAAAACAACACACAACTCAACACACACACAACACAACACACAACACGTCACACAACACTCTAAATGACACACAACACACAACACGACACACAACACTACACACACACAACACAAAACACAACACAGCACACACACACTGAACACAAGCCTCTGGACAACACACAGCACACACACAAGACATCACACACACACAAACGTGTCTCACACACACACGTGGGCAAACGTGGCTGGTTGCTGTCAGGGTCTGCGTCTCCCTGCGGGTCCAAGGGCCTGGCTGCAGCTCCTGCCCCAGCCCTCCCCCCGGGGGCGTTTGCTGCTGCCCCTTCCCGTGTCCCGGCCCCTCCGGCCTGGGTGTGTGGCTGGTGGCTGGTCTGTGGAAACGCCTGTGGGATGCGGCTTCCTTCGAGTTCCCAAAGGGTTTGTCGGAGTCGGGCACGAGTCTCCTTTACCGTGCGAGAGATCCCGGCGTCACCTTTCCACCACGTCCTTGCCAAGGCTCCGTGCGCAGCTGAGCCTGGAGGGTTTTTTCACCTGTGTTTTTCTCCACCATCCTGCCTGCAGAGGGAGAGCTGCATTCGGGTCTGACTGTGGTGTGTTGGTCAAGGTGTCGGATTCTCACTCGGGGCGGGAGAGAGTGCGGAGAAGACCTTGGAAAGGTGAAGTCGGGGGCAGGACTTTTTCAGGTGCCTGTTTTTGTGGGGGTTTGTTGAATGTTGTTTTTTGCTGAAATGGAGAGAAAGGTTGTTGGCTTTTCGGCCTGAAGGCTTGTTCTGTCCAGCAGCCCAAAGTGCCAGCCTTGTTTCACCCGTTTAATGTTGGACAGTGTTGCCGGCACCCAGTGCCGAGAGGCAAAACAACAGCAAGGGGGAGGGGTTCATTACCCGGTGTGCATCACCCAATAATCACAACGGGGTGGAGAAGCAGAAAAGTTTATTTGAAACTTCAAAAAGGTCCAGGGAGAATAGAATCTCCAATCCTGCACCCAGAGCAGGAAGTTACACAGGCTTTTATCCATCCTTTCTTCAGCATACTTATCCAATAGCAAGCTGCCCTAAGTATCCATCTAGCCAGCCAATCCAGTTCCCAGCTAGTTCCCTTGTTTTTTGTGTCATTTGTTAACCTCTACATAAAGCTGCTTCCTTCAGCATTGTTCTTCCATATCTGCCCTGTTTGGCCTTGTTTAATTTCAGGCAGTCTGACTCTGCAACATATTGTTGCAGATCCTCAGCATAACTGCTGCGAGTGCCTCCAGGCCGGGGGGCCAAGGACACTTGGGCCTAGTGCGGGGGGGCTTCATCGACACTCGTGGTCTTCCATCCCCTCGAGTTACCTAGTGGCCATGCCCCAGTGTCCCCAACAACAGGGACAGGGTCACGTTAGCAGCTCTGACTCTTTTGGAGCCCCTTGACTCGTCTGAAATGACCACAAAAGTTCCCACCCCCTGTGTGAGTAGCATGTGGGACTGAGCCTCTTTTTTCCTTTCTCCCCTCTCGGATGTCAGAAGCACCCTAGACAGGTGCATGGCTCCTTCCCCTTCACATGGCATGATAGTGGGCACAGGCTGAGAGAAAACAACTATCCCAGGGCCAAGTGCAAAGTGGGGAGGGTGACTGGTGGGGTCGGACTCTCCTTTGCGTTATTACAAACCCGGGGTTCCTGCATTTCCTCCAAAACAAAACCTGTTTTCTAAATCGCTTCTCTGCTAAGGCTGCGTCTACACTCCCCCTTGTGTCGGTAGAACGTATGTCGCTCAGGGGTGTGAAGAAGCCACCCCCTGAGTGAGACAAGTTACACCGACCTAAGTGCTGGTGTGGACAGTGCTCTGTCATTGATTTCCCCGCAGTAATAGGCTTCATCTCTCGCTCTGCAGAGCCAAGCCTCTCAAAGCCTTTCAAGGAATCCTCGGGTGCTTCAGGGGTGTCTGTGCTGAGGACAGCTGTATTAATGTGAACTGGCTGAGGCTTGGTTTTTCTCAGCTCAGGGCCCTGATTTATCTGGTGCTCTGGGTAGTTCCCCTGATCACACTTCCTCAGGCTCTTCCTTGAGAGGAGATTTATCATGGGAATTACACGGAGAGGAATGATCCTGGGGAAGTCAGTGCCGAGCCTCCCAAATCTGCACCTTTGTCTTTCTTTAATGAACAGATGGAAGATCAAAGCATTGTATTCAATCCTTGAAGTGTCCATCCCATTTCTGTGCACACTGAACTTGAAAAGTTGTCCTTCTTCGTCTCAACCCCACGTGTCCATTTTAAATCAAAAGATGCATAATGAGCCATGGGCTACTTCCCTATGACACAGAGGGTCACAAACATGGTAGTGAAGAGGACAGATTACTAAGTAATCACAGTGGGTTTCAGCCCCGTAGGATCACCTGGAAGGATTTTTCCTTCCTTTCAAAAGGGCAGAACCCAAACCCCATTCAGAAGATGCAGGGAATCTTACAGTAAATTCTTCCCACATGGTCCCCTTTGTAAAGCCAGTCTGTCAGAGCTTGCCTTAGCACAAGAAAATAACGCCAGGCAGTGGTAAGCACACAAACAAGACTTTATTTACGAGAGGGAAAAGGACTAGGCTAGGCTAGAGAAGGGGTGGATTAACAAAACTTGAACTCTGGAAGTGCTCCAGTCTCCCAAACAATTACACCCAGGAGGTCATGTTGATGTTCTCTCTCCCTTCTCTTGCAGGGACAGCGATGGATGGCTGCTGCTCTCTTGACATTGGACATCAGGGAGGGACTCCATGATGGACACAGGAATGGGTGAGTAGACCTAACTAAAAACCCTCCCTATCCCTCTTTGCGTCGTCTCTGCCTGGATGTTAGACCCTATCTACGCGGATTCAATCCGTGCGTGGGAGTGTGCTTCCCAACCCAAACTAATCTAGCAAATGGCTAAAGGTCACCAGATTCTTTTCCCAAGTCCAAGATGGCCACCTGACAGATAACCCAAAAGGTACATGCCTTTCTTCCCTTCTTTTAGGAAAATTTGGCAGGGGCAACCAGCATTTTACACACCCGGAGACTGGATTTGGGTTTGGGGCCCACCATTGTTTAAATGCCAGCACATCATACACCAGGAGGAGTGATCCTTAGATACTGAATCCCTGTGAAAATCCTCCTCCTTGTCTCCAGCCTGCCTTGACTCCCAGTATCTGGTTTTTGTTAGTCTCTAACTCCCTGTCTCTTGGCCTTGATGTGAGGCCTCCCATCCTGATAATAAAAGTTACTGATGCATGGCTTTAGGACCATGCTGTGTAATTAACATACTGGTTTAGCATGAGGAATGCACCAAGCAGGGATAGGTGGTAGATAAGAAAAGGGTTTGTTTATTGGTTAAGGTTTCCGAAAAAAGTATATAACCTTTGTATAATCTGTATTCAGGGTCCCCTCCTGGCTAGCAGGGGGGCACCACGCTTGAGCGTAATAAACTTAGTGTCTTTTGGGAACTCTGCAGTTGTGGACTTTGTTTCTGTGCCTCAGCCTAGATTCGAACTGTGCGTGTCCTATCAGGTATAATTCGCAGCACTTTGACCAATCAGGGGACGTTGCGGGGCAGGGTGACCCATGCAGAAGGGGGTTGTATATCCCCTCTGAGAACGCCTCCCTGTGTCCTCTACCAATTGAAGTGGGCATCAGCCCCGTAGGACCACTCCGAGAGGGGATTTGACCAAAGAAGGGAAGTGCTGCAGTGGAGTGACCTGCCCGCAACAGGATCCCGTGGTCCCTCTAAAACGTCCCCACACCACCCTCTAGCAGTTGGCGAGGGTTTCACTCCCACCTTAGGCCATCTCAGAAGGGAAATGTGTACCAATCCAGAACAGGTATAGCCCGAAGGTCTAGGCCACGGTTTCTTCAAAAGACATCCTTGGAACGAGACGGGCTCCTCCCCGCAGTGTTGTGTTGCGACTTCCAGGACGATGCTGCCAGCCACGCAAACATGGAGCTCCAGAGATCGGCGGCTTCTGGCCTAGACCTTCGGGCACTGCCTATTCTGATCGCTATGTTTCCCTTCTGGGATGGCCTAAAGCGTGTGTGCGAAACCCTGACTGATTAGCAGAGGACGGTGCGGGGATTTCATGGAGGGGTGGTGGACCCCTCTTGCGGGCAGGTCACCCCACCATGGCACTTACCCTGTTTGGTGAAATCCCCTCTCTGGTTGGTCCTAAGGGGCTGAGGCCCACCCCAAGTGGGAGGAGCTCTCGGAGGGTCATGTGACCCACTTCCGGATGGGTCACTCTGCCCCAGAACATTCCCCAATTGCTCAAATCCATTCCTGAGGCAGGTGGATGGAGATAAAACACCCCCAGATTGGTAAAGGAGTGGGAGGATCTCTTAGAGGGGTCACATGGCACTCCTTGCTTCTACTCCTGTTTGCATCTCGACCCCAAAAGTCTTATGTCATGGGGTCGGTCTCATGGGGACAGATGAGCGATGTCTGAGGAGTGAAGGGGCGAGGTCCCATGGTTGACATCAAATAACTTCCCTAAGCCTCAGGGTAGTCTGGCCAAATGCCCAGTGTCAAAATGGCTTCTCTCCCATGCAGTGTTGTGTGTGCCAACGCCCAGAGTCCGTGCGGCCGTCCTCTCTGTCCAGGGCTGTGTGGCCCAGCGACCAGAGTCCGTGCGGCCACCCTCTCCGTCGGGGCTGCGTGGCCCAGCGACCAGAGTCCGTGCGACCGCCCTCTCCGTCGGGGCTGTGTGGCCCAGCGACCAGAGTCCGTGCGGCTGCCCTCTCCATCGGGGCTGTGTGGCCCAGCGACCAGAGTCCGTGCGGCTGCCCTCTCTGTCGGGGCTGTGTGGCCCAGCGACCAGAGTCCGTGCGGCTGCCCTCTCCGTCGGGGCTGTGTGGCCCAGCGACCAGAGTCCGTGCGGCTGCCCTCTCCGTCGGGGCTGTGTGGCCCAGCGACCAGAGTCCGTGCGGCTGCCCTCTCCGTCGGGGCTGTGTGGCCCAGCGACCAGAGTCCGTGCGGCCTGCCCTCTCCGTCGGGGCTGTGTGGCCCAGCGACCAGAGTCCGTGCGGCCGTCCTCTCCGTCGGGGCTGTGTGGCCCAGCGACCAGAGTCCGTGCGGCCACCCTCTCCGTCGGGGCTGTGTGGCCCAGCGACCAGAGTCCGTGCGGCTGCCCTCTCCGTCGGGGCTGTGTGGCCCAGCGACCAGAGTCCGTGCGGCTGCCCTCTCCGTCGGGGCTGTGTGGCCCAGCGACCAGAGTCCGTGCGGCCATCCTCTCCGTTGGGGCTGTGTGGCCCAGCGACCAGAGTCCGTGCGGCTGCCCTCTCCGTCGGGGCTGCGTGGCTCAACGCTCAGAGTCCATATGTCTATCCTGTCTCTTACGCCCGTGTGGCCCGATGGCAACGGACAATATGGTTACTCTCTCCCTCAATGCTGTGTGGCCCAACGGCCGGAGTCAGTATAGCTGCCCGTCAGTGCAGGGCTGTTTGGCTGAGAGTTCAGAGGCAAGATGGTTGCCCCTCCTCTTGGGGCTGTGCAGTCTAGTGGGTTAATGGGGACGTGGGCAGCCACCAAAGGATGGATGGCAGCCAGGGCAGGTGGACCCAGGCCCTCGTTACTCCACCGGCTCTTCGCCCAGGGCCTCGTCCGTGGCCAATGTGTTTGCCATTGAGTCAGTGGGGATCCAGCCTGGGGATGACAATGGCTAGTTCACCCAGGTTACTTCCTAGGAGATGTCTCTTGGCCATGGGCTGGGGGTCTCTGGATTCCCAGCGTGGGAAACTCCCAGAGTCTCCAATCTCCCTTGCATGTCTGCAGGCCCCAGGGGATGCGCTGGGTCTCGGTGCCTCGGGTCTCTGCAGTCAGGGGCTTGAGCTGTTTCTGGACTGGAGACTACAGTGTGCATCCTCCATTTTCAGCGGTCTGCCTAGCGTGAGCTGAGCTGCTCCCTTACACTGTGGTGCTCCAGTTGGAGCATGTCCGGCAGGGCTGGGGAGGGGCTTGGCTTTCTCCACCTAGACTATGGGGTTCTGTGTGGCTGGTTCAGCCCGGCACACGCTGCTTGGCCTCTTCTGTCTCCTCCTTCCCATGCAAAGCTGCTTTGCCGTCTCACAAGAGATGGGATCAGTGGTGGGCTCAATTGGCTGCTGTTGGCCTCTCGATGTCTGGAAGAGGGAGAAAGGGCAGGAACCCAAATGAGAAGAACAAAACCTTCAAGCAGGGTAGTTTTCCACGGCACAACCCCACCCCACTTTGCTGATGCTCATTGGCAACTTCCCTGAGAGCTGGCATTTCTTAAAGAGAGCACCCAACCCCCCGCAACCTCCGCTCCCCTGTGGGCTGGCAATGGTAAAAGGGAGTCGGGGAGAATTTCTCCTCTCTCCGCCTGGCTTTGATGAGTGAGGGAATCACATGCGAGAAGCTGTGTGAATATAGGGCTCTGTGCAGTGGGATGAGATGTCCTCCATGGTGCCCAAAGGTGGGGTTGTCCTGCCTTTGCAGTGACTTCCTTCTAGTGAGAGAGATTTCAGAGATCAGCTCCAGGGTTCTGCCCTGTACCAGTGTGTGGGAATGGGGCAGAAGTGGGGCAATGGTGCACTCAGGAAAGGAGTAGGGCTAAGGGGGGCCCAGGCTGCAGCCACTAAACCCCTGCCTGGCTGGGGTGGGGGCGAGGCGGCTCCGCACGCTGCCGTTCCTTTCCCCCCGCCAGCCACGTCAGCGCGACGAGCACCACACCGGGAACCTTTGTCCCGGGAGCTGATCTTGCCTGTAGGCTAAGTTCCCCCGCAGCTCCCATTGGCCGGGGATCGTTAATCCGGCCCTTGCCCTATTCCCCAGCCTGTTCCAATCCTGCTCTTGACTCCTGACTCCGGCTCCAACCCTTGGCTCCCCTCGGCTCAGCCTCCACCACTCTGAGCACGAGGCCCCAGCGCCACTGCTCCAACCACTGGGCCCAACCAGCCGTGCTTTGGCTTCTGACACCAGCGATATGGAGGAGTCGTTCACCTCACTGCTTTCCATGTGTATGGCCCTGCCTTGGTCAGCGCTGGTTTTCATCTGCCATGGTGCTGTCCAGTGACATGGCTTTCTTCGATCCCTTTGAATTTCTTCCAAGTCTTCTCTAGGCCTGACTAATCGACATCATTTTGGGTCATCTGCTGATATCCACCTTGTTGTTCAGCCCCGGTTCCAAACATAAGGACATAAGAAAGGCCACAGCAAAGGTCCATCTAGCCCAGTATCCTGTCTTCCGACAGTGGCCAATGCCAGAGGGAATGAAGGGACAGGCAATCATCTAGTGATCAGTCCCCTGTCCCCCATTCCCAGCTTCTGGCAAACAGAGGCTAGGGACACCAAAAAGTTGAGAAGCGTCTGTTGTATTTACCATAGCAGGACAAAGAGCTCTTCGGAGTCGGTCCCGGTTCCCTAGTCGAATGCAGAACCCAACACGAGATTTTCAAGCTGCTGCAAATATTTATAATATCTGTTGAGGATGTACCACGTAGTCCTGTCCGATTTCAAAGGCACTTCGTGAAAAGCTGAAACCAAGAGGAAATGGGTTGAAAACCCCATGGTGCTGATGTGACTGGTACCTAGGAAACCTCCCCTTCCGATGGCCATTGCCCCCTGCTATTCGCTCCCCGAGATTCTAAGGGCACAAGAACAACAACTCGGCTCCTCCCAAAATAGCCCTGGACAGAGAGGAGACCCCATTCTTGCCTAACTTCCCCCTCTGCTGGCAGACACTCCTCCACACACCCGTCCACACAGACGGTTGGGGGCACTTGTTCTTTGGATGGAACAGGCAAGTGACAGCGGCAGCCACGTTAAACCATCCAACATTTAGGCCGAGATCCACAAAGGGATTTCGGCTCCTAACGTCTCCTGAAATCCTTTGTGGCCCTGTGCCTTCATTCCTGAAGAGCTCACAGGGAAAAGTGTTTCCCATGTGCCCTCATGGGATTTCCTAGGAGCTGATAACCAATCTCGGAGTGAAGGTCCCTGGCCTGCAATCACTCCATTCCAGGGAGGGCAGGTGATGAATCTTTCCCTACAGAGGGGAATCGTCATCATCATCATCATCATCATCCTGAATAACAAGAGCCCTTTTCAATTCGGTCAGGCCTTCCTTTAGAGACTTTCTGACCTTGATGAAGACAGTCTCCCCACACAGCTCTAAGGCTACGTCTACACTAGGAGCTAGGGATGGAATTCCCCTGCTCCCGTGCACAGATTGTGGGACCTTGATGAAAGCTCGCGTGACCACCCTTCTTCCTTCAACGCTGTCCTTAGACTGAGAGGGACACATGCCAAGCTGTGTTCAGGCCCTGTGCTGCACCCCTGTGCTTCCCACAGAGGCCCAAACACACAGAGGTATTTCCTTACCTTCATACAGGCGGGAGATGCCATCTTCATTCACGGTTTCAGACTACAAATCGCAGTAATGGTGGATAGTATTTCCTAGACATACAATGAATACAATGGGTCTCATGGCTTTTCAGATCCTTCGCTGAAAACTGCTAATGATGCAGACATTCCCCCAAGACACCCTTGGGAAATTCCAGACATTCCTTACATCTGTTCACAAAGCACATTCGAGAAAGCATCAGACGCCCAGAAGTTACTGAGAGGCTGATTTCCAAAGGAGATTGAATTCACATCCTGCTGGTTTCCCCTAGGCACAGCCAAAGAGTTGTTGTGGGTGGGGGAAGTTGGTGCAGTTGATTCAGCTAAGTTGCTCCCTTCATCTTGGAATACATGTTAATTCACACACACACACCCCATTTTAGGATTCTGGTGCTGTTGGAGGGAACAGAGCAGCCGTCCAGAAAAGGGCTCTGAAGGAAGCATTGAGAAAAGATCAAGTGAATTTGCTCTGCTTACCAATGAATCGGGCTGCTGAATGTCTTATTGTTGTCTGTGAGCTTTCCAGGTACTGTAAGGCCTGGAACAGGAATTTGGGGATGTGGCTCTCGTTGTTCTGCATCTAGGAAGAAAGAAGGAAGAAATGCACAATATAGAAATGACATGTTCTTTCCACAGCGAATAGTCCAGGAAAGCCAAAGCATATAGCCAGGCCATGGCAACCGCCAATATGAACCCATACATCAGAGCAGCACCCCTCTGAAGTTCCCATTGTGTTCTCCAGAACCTCAGCTTTCATTTGAAAAGACAAAAGTTTGAAGGTCGGAGAATTGTGGAGAAAAATGTCAACAATGTGAAGGGATTGTAACTCCTGCCAAAATGAGCCAGCAGAGAGCCTGGAACGGAGTCCTGCAGCCCGACCGAAGCGGATGGGTACTCAGGGTGTGGGGTTAGAAAGGTCTTCCTCAAGTTGCCATTCAGCACTCTCAAGGCACAAGGAATTCACCTACCAAGCAGATCCAGACACACTTCAAGAGCTGTGAGGAGCCATCCCAGGCCATGCTGCGGAAGAGCGTCTTCAAATGAGCCCACCTGAGGAAGACTGCGCAGCGGAAGAGCGTCAGTTTACATGACTGCAAGAGAAGAGGAGACCAAGAGGGTTCTCCCTGAGAGAGGGATAGTCTGGGGGACATGGAACCTTCCCCGTCCCTTCTTCTCCTGCTTTTCCTGCCAGTGGAGATTCCTGTAATTTGTTCTCCACAGGAGTGTGCTGAGGAGAGGAAAGGGAGAGTTGGCTGGAGAAAGCCAGAGCTGTCCTGTCCTTTGGATGGTTTGGGGCGGTTGCCCAGGGCCCCGTGCTTTGGGGGGCCCCGCACTTCAGGGGGACGCAGGCCCTGGGCCATGCCGGGGCCAGCAGCAGTACTCCCGGCCCCGCTACGCTAGGCCCCTCGTCTTTCCCAGAAGAAGGCTTTTCTTCCCAATTGTGCTGTGTGCTGTGAGGATGGATGAGGCACTTAGCTCCAGCATGGAGTGAAGCAGGGAGGAGAAGACTCCACTTGGGCAAGGGGCTCTGGCGATGAATGGAGTGGGGGCCACAGGGGACACTGGCTCTTTGCTCTTAAGGCAATAATGACCGTGGCACTTACCAGTTTCACACTCTCCTCCTGGTCTTCAAGATGCAGCAGCAGGGGGAGCAAGCAGTGGATGATTTCCTGCTGCACCAAGGGTTTGTCGGGGTCCTGCACCCTGCTCACCACGTTGCCAAGCAGTACAATGGCAGCTGAGCGCACACTGCCCTTCTCCTGGCAATGACACACAGGGGGTGGGGACCCCCGGTTAAAGCCAGGCAGCATCAGAGCAGAACGCCACTGAGTGGTAATGCGCACGCTGCTCCGGTTCCCCCTGTGGGAACTACCTTGGCTGGCGGGAGCAGGGAGGCCACCAGGCCAGCGCCATAGACATCTTGTGCAGGGCCTGAGACCCTGTGCGGGACAGTGCAGCCCAGGGTGTCCCAGAGGCAGTTTCTGTCTGGAGAGCACAGAATCCTAGAAGCCGAGAAGATGAGGGGAGAGGGCAGGAAGGCTGCTGGAGACTGGTGTGGGGAAGGGGAGAAGCAGCTGCTGGAGCCTGGCAGGGACTGGCTGCTCCAAAAGACAGCATTTCTTTTGCTCTTGGGTGCCCCTGAGAGCCGGGCCATTCCCGACCCACCTCTTTCCTGCTGAGAATCTCCACCTCTTTGGGAGCCTGTGTTCTCCAGACAGCTGGTCATCTGCCCAGTGCCAGGCCCCCTCTCCCCCAGGCCAGGCTGCAGCAGGGGCTGGGAGCATGGCACTGAGCTTGAGCTTTGGAGAGAAGAGCTCTGACAGGGAGGTGGCTCAGCAGGAGATTCCCCACCCATGGCGGGGGCACTCCTTGGAGGCTCCATGGCAGGCCTGAGGGGCGGGAGGAAGGGGATGGGGAGAGAGAGACAAGGGCATCAGAGACAGGTGGAGGGGGGGAGTGGGCTTCTTTGAGGGGGTTCCAAGCCTTACATCATCAATGAAGGGGCGAAGGCTGACTGCAATATCCTGGGAGATGGAGCCAAGCCCCTCCCTGTTGAGGAGGTGGATGATGTCTGCAGCTTTATGCATGGCCTCCAGGACACGCTCTCCATCCCTGTCACAAAAGACGGCCAGGATTGCTGGCAGCTGAGCCCGTAAGAATTGCACCTGCCGGAATGAAGAAGGCAGCTCATTACTTTCCCAGGTGACAGCCTGGAGCACATGCTGGACCACTGCCACCGACGAGAAACCACGGAGGGCACAGCCCCCCAACGGGGCAGAAAGTCATTCTCCTGTCACTCTGTGCCAGTTGCTCACTGTCACCTTTGTCTTTGCTCACCCCGCCTCCCCCATTGCATCCCATCTGCAATCAGGGCTCAGCTCACGGGAGCAGGGAGCACGGCATGCCTTGATTTGCTCCGAAAGCACCTCCACCATTTGAGGGCTGTGTTTGAAACAAGAAGGCTTGTGTGTGGCTCTCCCTCTCATTTCTGAGCTATTTGATGGACATTGGCTTCCTGGGTCCCCTGGGCAATCCCCGGCTCTCACCTTTTCTGGCTGGAACACAATACTGCCAAGGCCTCGCAGACTGAGCCTCCGTATGATGGAATTTGCATCTTTGGTCCAGTCCATGAGCTGTGCCTGGAGGACTGATCTTGTCAGGATGGTGTCAATGGAAGGACTCTGGAGAAACTGGCAAGAGCCAAATGAAGATCAGGTTGAGGAGCAGAGGTCTTATTGTGGGGTCTGTTCCCTGGACAGTCGTCTTTCCCAAAGGGCCACTTCCTCCTATGCAAAGTCTCTGGTGAGTAGGGAGCCAATTGCTGCTGTTTCAGTTGGTTCCTTCCCCAAATTTAGACTAATGCACAAGTCACAAATAAGCCCCCAGGGAAAGGGGACTCTCCAGACCTCACTGAGTGCCATGGAGAGAGCCGTGGGGCAGAAGAAAAGCAGAAGCCCAGGAAAAGGTGAGGAGAGAAGCATGGCCTTCGGGCACTGGAGAAACATGGCTTCTTGTCCCATAACCCCATCTAGGCACATCCAGCCAGGAGCAATCTCACCCTGTCTCTCCCTCCCTCTCTTTGCCATGCCTCGCAACCATCCATTTGCGGAGAGGAGCTAGCTGGCGGTAAGGCTGCTAAGCTGCCGACAATGTAGCCTAGAGCTTCCTGTCCTGAGCTGCTCTCCAGAAAGCCCACTTCTGCCTGTCAACTCATGAATCTCACCTCAGTGCAGAAAGCCAGGGCGATAGTTCTCTGCTCCTCCTCCTTCCCACTCTGGACGATGGTGATTGCCTCTCTGAAAACTGCAGGGAGCTGAGGGTTCTCAAACTCGATCATGGCTCTGGAACATGGAACAGAAAGTCCCTTTTGATTCTCAAGGGGGAGAGAGCGTTCAGCTCAAGTTGCTGGGCTGAGCTGGCAGCCTAGAACTCAGGAATATTTCACACGGAAATCCCATTCCCAAGAGAGACCCAAAGAAGAGGAAACTTTGAGCTCCTACCTTGCAATCAGGCCAACCCCCTGCGAGTAGTGATATCGGGAGGCTATCATGTCCCAACCCCGATGAAAGTGGATGCTGGCAAATTCCTTCCAGTAGCCGGGCATGGAGAAAAGCGTCTTCACAGCCTCCACTGAGGTGCTAAAGACAAAAACACACAAACAAAGAAACAAAAAAGAGTGTCAAGCAATGAGATCAGCCCCAAGCATGGCAAATCTGCACAAGTCCTGAGACACCCAGCATGCTCAGCAGTAGCTAGCCTCCCCAAGGATCGATCCAGTGTGATACCCTGTCTACACTGCAGTTTCACTGAGTTTGGAACCAGTTAGGGACCCTGTAGCTTCTTCAGATGGTTGGTGTCATCACTCACGATGGTTGAATACTTGATTCTTTACTGTGACAGGTAACAGGGCTCAAGCGGGCATGTGGGTCCAGATCCTTTGTTGGTGGAATCGAGCAAAGCTCGATCAGTTTACGCCACCTGAGGTGTCTTCTGGCGCTCTCTCTTTCCCGTGCAGATGGAAGCCCCTAACTGTGCCCACAGAACCAGATGAACTGGTCCCTCTTCCTCCTGTCTGCCTGTGAGGCTGACGTCCTGCGGTGCCTGTCCCCATGTGCTGCCGGTGTGGCTCTGTCCGCGTTCGGGGAGAGAGGCCCACGGATTTGCTCAGCAGGCACTGAGGAAAGCACTGACCCTTTGGCGGGTGGCAGACGTGGATGGATGCACAAACATGGCTGCTGCCTGAGTGTGTAGGGAAAGCAGCTGGCCTGTGGACGGCGTCAGCTGAGCGAGTGTGACTCACAAGAACGCACGGCTCTCAACCCTTTTCCCTCAAGAGAGACCTGCTCCCAACTGAGCCTGGGCTAACGACAGCACCCGAACAACTGATGGCCATGAACAGCCCCCATGTGTTTAGCCGAAGAAATCTGTTCTTCCTTTTCCTTTCAGTCATTACCTTAGGAGGCTGAGGCAGCTGGCTCCCTCCTCGGGGCTGGATGTCTGCCTGGCCATGTAGGTCCCTGGCAAGTGCAGATCCAGCACGTACTGCACTTGCCTGACGCAGAGAATGAGCAGCTGGGGATACATTTGCAGGATGGCTTCTCGGTATCCCCGTAGGAAAAGGAGCTCATAAATGGTCTTCATTGCCTGGAGGGGGGAAAGAATTTCACTCAGCTCTCCCAATCTGCCACCTGCCCCCATTGCCATTCGCTCTTGTCCTTTTGTCATGTCTCCTTTCCTCTCCAGCCTATTACAAAACAGTATTGGCTTCTGAGAGGGGTGGGGACATTTGGAGGCTCCTGAACCTTCCCCCATTCCTGGAACGGAAGCAGGATGGAAAGATGAGAAGAGTCTGGATGACGTTATTCCCCATGATTTCTTTTTCTGGTGCAGAGCCTGTGCTTTGGCTTTCCAGCCATGACTGGAAGGGCTGAAACCATCCTGAGGAGATCCGTTCTCCTAGGCCCAGTGTTTCTGGCCCAGTCAAAAGTACTGGACTTCTCAGGATGCCATGTTGGGAAGATTTCTAGCCACAGTTTACAGAGCCAGAAAGCTGGAGACTTCCAAGAGACACCTGAACTGCACCTGCTCACTAAAGGGCCATCTGGAGCAGAAGACAACTGAGCCAGGGTACCAGCAGATAAACCACTTCAGATGTGTAACTTTGACCTGGGGGAAACTTTACTGACACCTCTTTGGTTTGATTGGAAGTGGCGAGGGCACACTAAGGCCTGGTCTACACTCCAGAGTTAGGTCAACACAAGGCCGCTCACTCTGCATCCCCCTAAGGATGGAATTTCCTTCCCGTCGTCAGAACTGCCCCTTGGTGCCAAATTCGTCACTCCACCTCCACAAGTGGCAGAGAGTCCAGGTCGATGCAGTTAGGTCGATGCAGCGTCAGTGCAGACACCGCGTCGCTTTCGTCAACTGGCTTTCAGGAGCCTTCCCACAATGCCCCACCCTGACCCTACAATCAAGACAAGCCCTTCTGGTGAGGACGTGCACTGCCGACACAAGCAGCAAAGTGCGGACACACACCAGGGATGGAATCGCTGTGGCGGCTGTCTGCCCATTTAAGTTAGGTCGGCTTCAATGTGTGGTGGAGCCATGGCCTGAAGCTAAGAAGAGGTGAAACTCGCACACACACACAGATGCACCATCTTCCCTGTGCCTCTGGCGGGTTCGCAAGGTGACATCTCAAATCTCACTTACAGCCAGAGACACATGGCTGCTCTTCTCCTCCCGGCGTCTCTGCTGGAGCTTGTCCAGCAGCTGCTGCAGCACCTCCCTGGTGAGCTGTGGTTCTTCACCCAAGGCCTTCCACAACTCAATGGCACATCTGCAAATTCAGAAACACACGTCAGAGCTTTCCTGCTTGGCCATCTCTTGCCCTCCCCAGGGAGAGGCTTGGAATACCAGAGGAGACAGCCACTGGTGCAGGGAGGCTAAGGCAGGGCAAGTCCCTTCAGAGAAAGTTGTATTTATTCCTTTCCCCTCATGGGTTCTTGTTTCGAAAGCTAACCCACTCTTTCCAAGACAGTGACCATGTACTGACCACAGAATGACCACCAAACTGTGACCCGCAGACTGTGCAAAATTCTGCTCTGTTACACTTGGGTCAGTCCCGAGAAACCTGCCTGACATCATTGGAGTTACTCTGGCTGTTTGGGGGTCTAACGGAGAGCCAGCGTTTGGCCAAGTGTCTCTTAGCAGCTCAATTCTACTGCAGTGTGGTGGACAGGGTCAGAGAGTGAGTCAGCACATGCCCTGATCTGAGAAGATTCAAGAGCTTGGAAGAGGAGATTGTAAAGCCCAATGTGACAGAGATGGAAGGAAAGTAGGACTGAAATCCCCCTCCTCCATTCTTGCGGATCTAAGTCCTGCTGGTCCCCGCAGGCATCTGCAGAGGAAGACTGCAGATGGATCCAAAAGACTTCCAGTCATTTGACTTCCAAGTTTGGTGAGGAAGGTCGGAGGTGGTGGTCAAGCCCTAGGACATTGAGAACTAGGTTGGACAACTCAAGAGCAAATGGCCTGGAAGCAAGGTCTTCAGGAAGCTTGACTGAACTTCTGTGCCAATGCTGCCGAGTTTCTGTGACTTCTGAGCACAGCCCCTGGAAAGCACTGTGGCTGTTCCAAGAAATTCAGACCTGATTCTGAAATTCAGAAAGGTTTACAAATCAAACACTCAAAGAAATCTTAAAACCAACACTCTATTCCTCTGATAACTGAATTGGGTAAGAAGTTCCATTTCTTTCCTGCTGCTCTTCAATTTGCTCTGCAGTGTGACACAAATTTTGCTCAGGTCAGTGCAGAACTGCATTGCAGAAGATGCCAAGGAAAGCTGGACTTTTGACCTCTGGCTAGGGTTCAGTTGGGTTTATGGCCCCGAGGCACATGGGGGTTGTGTTACAAACCCCTCAGCTGGCTGACCCTTCCAAGTGATCAGCAATAACCAGCAGGACTGAAAGTTAACAATCTATTGAGGTGGAAAGAGGCACTCCCCCCTCTCAGAGCTATTAATGCTGGCTGTCTGCTCGCTGCACTGCATTTAGGCTCTGGTCATGTGGGGAGGATTTTTTTGTTGATTTTCTTTTCTTTTCTTTTGCATCAATAAGGGCTGGAAATGTCTGTCTTAAGAGATTGACCTCTGCCCCACAGCTCCATAAGGATGAGTGCATTTTGTCACCAATTCCTCAGCCATGGAATAACTGGGGGGTCTGACGACAGATAAGAATCCTGCACTGGTCTCCAGGGGATAGACAGATGGGCCTCATGGGCCTTTTCCATCTCTGCCTTCTCTCCTGCAGTAAGGAGCAGCCAGACCTCATGAGCCAGGGATGTTGAGTGAGCCCCCAAATCATTGATTGGCCCTGTACTGGATCTGAGAGGAAGTGGGGTGACCCATAGAAATCAGGACAATGCTGGAATTCTCCAGAAAAGTGGCATGTCTCCATCCCGGGGAGTGTAGGAGGAGGGGTTGGCTCCTCAGTGGCTGGGCCTGGCCATCTCCTCTTAGGAAGCGTGGACAGCTCTCTGCACAGCAGGAAACTCCCTCCAAGTGTGTGAGCCCCACGGACCCCTCCCGGCCTGTGGCCTGTCAGTAGGAGCAGGAAGAGAACTACTGGACTGAGGAGATAACAAAGCAGCTCCCTACCTGTGCGATGAGAGCGTGTGAGCCACACAGGTTAGAACCACGTCCTGGGGGTGGGAGCGAGCCAGCAAGGCCATGGCCCTGAGCACTGCTCTTCTGGCTCTGGGATCACAGCTGTTGTCGAGCCAGATTAAGATCCCTCCCACCACGTCTCCAACCTGGAAGAATGCCAGAAAGTTGAGGGATGGATTTATCAATGAGTGGCCTCCTCCCAGGGAAGCCCTCCTGGCAGCCCTGCAAGCCTCCTCTGACCTCGGTTGCCCATCTTGGCTGCTCCCTAAGAGGCTTTGACAAGTCCAGGAACCCCAGTCTTCCTGAGGTCTGGGTTAGCACCTTCAAGCTCAAAAACATGCACAAAACCTTAGAGTGGGCACAGTCCTAACTCCCCTGATGTCCCAGGGCCTTCCCTGCCGTAGCAAACGGCTCTCAGCCCTGCTCTCAAGGGCTTCCCTCCAGGAGCCTTTCCTCCATCTCTGCAACTTCCTTTTAGCTCTTTCTTGCACAATCCGTTCCTCCAGACCAGTGGTTCTCAACCTAGGTTCCATTGTGGGGCACATCCAATCCGACCTGTTTGTCCCTGAGGATGTCCCAAAGGGGCGCAGCTCTGTGCTGAGCGGGCCACAGGTTGAGAACCACGGCTCCAGACCCAGCTGGTTCTACCGATGTATCCCAGAGCCCATGGCAGAGATGGGAGGCAGGGCTAGTTGGGTGGGGCTAGCCAGCTCCCAGCCCCAGCCCTAAGGAGAACCTCCATACTGTGGGATTTTAAAATCTTCCACGACAAATCTTGAAGCCGGGTCTCTAACCTCGGGTTCATGCTATGGCATGTAGAAGAGCAGTGTAGACAAGGTGAGTTGGGCTGGAGCCCAGGCTCTGAAGCCACCCTCCTCCCCAGGCTTCAGAGATCAAGTTCCAGCCCCAGCCCAGAAGAGTCTGCATTGCTGTTTTGACCCCTCAGTGCCAGCCCTGGGAGCCCAAGTCCATAGGGCCAGGCTTTCAGGCTCCTGCTGCAGAGTTTGCAACACAGGGAGACAGACCCTAAAGGGACAAGCCACCCCCTAGGACTCTTCCGTGAGGAATTGGTCATTGCTCTTTCCTCTCTCGAAGAAGGAGCAGGAGCTACAAGGCGGGTGGCTGGATTCTGTTGACCTGTTCTGCTAGCAGGAGTTAGAGCCCTGCACAAATCAATCTGCTGATTGAGGGGCCATTTGTTAACTTCCCGCTGGGACCTGTTGGAAAGAAGGAACTCGGGCAGAGACAGGGACGACCTGCAGGAAACCCTAGGAACAGGCAGGTTGGGAGGAAGTTCAGGCTGAGGATTCTGTTCATTGATTAGTCTCAGAGTTTCCAGGAAAGCCAAAGCCCAGGAAGGGAATAAGTCGGCACTTCCGCGCCACGTGCAGGCGGTCTTTGGAGAAGGGCTTGAATGTCACCTATCCCCGTGGCCAAGCGATGAATGGCAAGGGGCTGAGCCAACCTTCCAATCCCATGCCAGTGTCCCAGGAATGGTTTCCGAGGAGAGGAACTTCTCCCATCCCCCTCTCTGCGCAGCATTCCCCTGCCCCATTGCGGGAGTCTCTTACTCTCTCCATCTTGTCTCCGTGGAGAGATACGATGGCCCTCAGCTCTTCCTCTGCGGCTCTAAATCTCTGCAGGGTGGGTGTTGTCAGACCCTTCACGGCTGCCATCAGCAGGGCATGGAGCGGGGCTGAGGAAGGGTGCTCCCTGGGGGTCTGCAAAGAACAGGGACAAAGCCTGTTGGGATTGAGTATTTCCCTCGGGCAGCTGCCCTGGAACAGTCTGTCCCCGGGGGAGGCTGGCAGTGCCGAGGGAGCGTGGAGACTCCGGCTGAGCCCTTTTCTTCAAAAGCCTCCCCAGGTGCTAAGGTTTCCTCAGCCTTTTGTCCCCTCTCTGGCCCCCTCTCCTGAGAAGAGACGGGAGCCTCTCGGGCAGTGCTGGGACCCCAAGGGCCACCCCGTTTCCTCCCTCGCTAGCCCCTCCTCGCAGGAAACCCCGCTTTTGCTGAGAAAGCCTCAATGTCCTGCAAAGCCCATTCGAGTTGCTCCTTGAGTGTCACCGAGGGGTCACTGGAGAACCTGCCCCATGTCCCATCCCACCCCGAGCGCCTGAGGAGATTGGCTCAGCAACTCTGGCAGCCCACAGTGTCTGCGAGGAAGGGACTGAGAATAGGGCCCAAACGGAAACGCCCTCTTCCTTCCCCACCTCGCAGCCTGTGGGGCTGCCAGAAAACAGGCAGGAATCGCCGTCAGGACAGAAAGTAACTGAGACTGAAGAAGCAAGTTTGCCTGGCTGAGGAGAAGCCCAAAGCGTGGGCCTCTGGGGCCAGAGCCCTGGGGGTGAGAACTCACTGGGCACAATGTTACTCCAGGGGGCCTGGTTCCAGGGTCACCTCAACCCAGGGCCTGGGGTGCTGGAGGCCTTTGCCCTGGTGTCTCAGGGCACCCCCTGGGGATTCCTGCAGCTGGCCTGCATGGCGCTGGATTAGCACCGTCTGTCCTGGTTGCCAACAGCTGAGGGGTAGCTCAGTGGTTTGAGCATTCGCTAAACCCAGGGTTGTGAGTTCAATCCTTGAGGGGACCATTTCGAGATCTAGGGTAAAAATTGGGGTTTGGTCCTGCTTTGAGCAAGGGGGTGGACTAGATGACCTCTTGAGGTCCCTTCCAACCCTGATATCCTAGGATGCAGTAGAGCACAGCGAAGTGGCACACTCGCCTCCATATTCCAGACCCCCGGCGGGTCAGAAGCTCCCAGAATTGCAGCCTTTTGTATGCGCTGCAGGGTGCTCTGTCCCGAAGAGGAAGAGTTACAAAGGTGTCTAGAGGCTTTTGTAACTCGGACAGAGCCCAGATGTTGGCAGGCGGGAGGGAAACTGGGACCTCTGGAGCTTAGTGCAGGAGCCTCGACCGCAGGAGCCTTGACCACAGGAGCGAAAAGCCAAGAGGCTGTTAGCTAAGGCTCTAGAGCAGACTCCTTTTCTCTGTGTCTCGAAGTGGTCCTGGTGCCACGAGATGGGCCAGAACCCCACAGCCAGGAGATATGTGGGTTCCCCCGACCAGGGCAGGGATGGGCCTGCTCTGATTTTCAGCCGTGCCTGTGTGCCATAGAAAGTGCATCAGAATCGGGCACCTGAGTCAGGCACTTCTGCCAATCCCACAAAGCACCTCTGGACTTCTTTAGGTGCCTAAACCCCTTTGTCAAAGCGGGCCTCGTTCAAGCAACCCAGATAAAGACTGGCTGGAGTTGATCACCCTTGACGAGTGTTTCTTTTCAGCCCCTGGGAGATATTCCTACACACAGCAAGGGATGCTTTCCATGAGCACGGCCACACAGCATCATTACCATCGTCATATGGGAGCTGCTTGTTAATGAGGGGCTGGGAGTGCGCTCTTCTTCCTGCTCTTCTGGGCTTCCTTTTTCCCACTTCCCCTTCGTGTCAGACGGCTCCTTCTTCGTCCCTGCAGCAGAAAGAAACATTCTTAACATTTTGCTTTTCCACGTCTTCCCCCTGGTTTACAGAGGATGGAAGTTGGGCCCAGAGCCCTGAAGCGAATTGCCCAGGGTCAGACTGAAGGTTGTTGGCAGAGCTCAGCAGAGAACTCCGCTCTCCTGACTCCTAGCTGGGGGCTTTGACCACACAAGGCTTCCTCTTCCCTCGGGGCCAGTTTCTTTTCAATGGTGTCGTCTACTCTTCCCCTCCCCTTGCACCCCTTTCCTGTCAGTGATGGGCACCTGGCCTCCTTTTGCATTGAACCCCCCAAGAAGGAATGACTCAGCTCTGGTACGGTTCCCAGCTGGGACCTGCTGAGACCTCTGGAGCATTTTCCTGAGGAAAGGGACCCAATCCAGGAGAAAAGAAATGATTTCCTCCAACGTCCAGCCTCTCTCTTCTCCTTCCAGCCTGGAACAATGTTAGTAGTCCCCACCCCACCGTGCCAGATCCCCAGAGGGGGGTGACCTGACATTGTCAGCTCTCCCCACCTCAGCCATGGACCTCTGCCACCCTCTAAATGGATTCCAGAGCCGGAGGTGCCCATCACTGTCCCATGAGACGGCCCTGATGTCGAAGGCTTGTCGAGTGACTGGTGTGAGTGTTCCTCACATGCTCCTCGCCAACCATGTGGATTGAACCATCTCACCTGTAAGATCCACTTCGTCTTTGTCTGTCGTCTCCTGCAGCTTCACCTCCTCTGCCTCCACCTGGGTCTCAGCTGCTTTCTTCTTCAGGGACAAGTGCGTCCACCTTCTTGGAGAGGAAGCTGTTCTCTCCTCACTGCTCTCTGCCATCACGCTGTGGGATTGGCAACAGACACAGAGTCTTTTCATGCCTGACAGGATGGTCCATGAGCATTTTCTTCCCTGGGGCTTCTCTGGCAAGGCCTGTTCTTGGGGGCTGAGGCCAGAGCATGCCTCAATGGCTGCAGGTTGGACGAGCACTTTGTGCACATGGATCTCTCTGTGCTCCCGAGAGGCGAGTCTTTGGAAAAAGGAACGAAGCCTGGAATAGAAAGAAGGAGGAAATGGGTTTTTCTGTCCTTCTCGAAAAGAAGGGAATTAGTTTGCCCAGGATTCCCAGATCCACGAGAGTGGTCTTTTGAAGCCATCTGCTCCTCTAATAGCCAGGACTGGTTGCTGCAACCAAGAAGATAAGCAACACAAGACCACCCAGACTGGGTCAAACCAAAGGTCCATTTAGCCCAGTACTCTGTCTTCTGACAGTAGCCAGTGCTGAGTGCCCCAGAAGGAATGAACAGGGAATCATCAAGTGATCCATTCCTGTTGCTCATTCCTGGCACCTGGCAAACAGAGGCTAGGGATAGAAAGAGCAAAAGGTCCGTTTCTATGTTCTTTGCTCATTGCCTGGGCTTAGTTGCAAAAATGCTTCCTTCTTAACCCCACTCCTTTGTGCACAGAATGTTGGGACTCTGGGAACAGATCGGGCCAAGCTGAAAACCAAGAAAGCTCTGTTCCCAGAGAAGCCAGGAAAAGGAAGAAAAGATTGTCATCTCGAGGGTTTGAGGGTCTGGAAGGATGAATTAGCAGCTGCAAATATGTTGACTTCTTCTCAACTATTTGACAATCTGGAATGTATTAGCATGGGGGAAAGAATCAGTCAACTTGAAATGAAGAATGACCCATATTAT
Source organism: Chelonia mydas (assembly GCF_015237465.2). NCBI lineage: Eukaryota > Metazoa > Chordata > Testudines > Cheloniidae > Chelonia > Chelonia mydas. The sequence continues at coordinate 21,535 of NW_025111274.1, read as the reverse complement.
TTCCAACATCCAGTCAGAAGTTAGGCCTCCAAAACAAGGACAAAGAAATCACAGCGAGACCCATGACAAATGTAGGCGACAGTTGATTGAAACCCCTTTCCTGGAAAGGAATTGCGGGGCGGGGGGGATCGACACATCTCTTTTCTATAGCCCAAGGGGGTAGAGTAGAATTTGTAGAGAGTTTTGAGATCTATCGCTGTGAGATTCTTTCTGAGAGAACTACCAAGATGACAGCCAGGGGATGGGAGTGGAGCTGTATCACTTTCAATATCTTAAGATTCATTTCTTCTGCATTATTTGAGCTCATTTATGTGCATTTCAATCATGTAAATTCTGAGATCGATATTCTCTCAATACACATTTCTTTGGCAGTCATGACAGGAGACAAAGGGTTTCTATTCCCAACTTGAAGGCAAGGAGTGCATTAGGGGCAACTCCAAGGGAAATACTATTGATGGAGATATCAATCTAACTTCTACACGAGTTTTGTTATCTTCCCTTTTGGTTCTATCCCTGGAAATTCCCCCCGACTAGTCTGCTGAAAGATAAAATCATCTAAATCTGCCTCCAAAGAACCTGACAGGCGAAGCAGGAGGTGACCTGAGAGACGGCCACATTCAAATCAAATCGGAACGCTGAGACCTGCCTGTTGCCACACCAGCCCCCACCCGTCCCGAGGAGAAGGAGGCACCGACCTGTCGTGTGCGATCTAATGAGCAGGGAAAGAATCTGGGAATTACCTTCTGTAAAAACTCATCCTTTTGTTCCTCAAACACCTGTGGAAATAGCTGATTCAAGAAGTTGTTGACAGAGGGATGGTCCGCGTCTCTCAGCAGCTCCTTGGCTCACCAGCCGTTGTCAACCAAGCCAGTTGGCAGACTGAGGGCAGGGCAAGAATGCTGACGCCGAACACTCTTTGCTGTTGGCATCCGTGACATCGCAATCAGCTTGTGCGTAAACACACACAGACCCCACCCAGAGAGACACACCCCCAGAAAAGTTAGTAACATGAACAAGACTGAGAGACTCCCCCAGATCTCTCGGCATTTTGATTTGGGGGAGGGGGATCATAGGAACCGACTGCATGGGTGCTCCGGGCCTGGATCACCCAGGAGGAAATATTAGTGGGTGCTTAGCACCCAGTGGCAGCCAAGCTCTGCCCTCCCCACAGTGCGTCTCGCCCGCCTGCGGCCCCACTGAGCAACTCCCCACTCTCCTTCCCAGCACTTCCTGCCCACCCCAGAACAGCTGTTTCATGGAATTGAGGATGCTCCGGGAGGGTCGGTTAGGGGCGGGGACATGGCATACTTGGGGCAGTGCATGGGATTCTTCTCTCCTAAGTGCAGGGCTCAGCACTTGTCCTTGCTGAAGCTCATCAGATTTCTTTTGGCCCAATCCTCTAATTTGTCTGGGTCACTCTGAACCCTATCCCGACCCTCCAGCGTATCTCCCTCTCCCCCCAGCTTAGTGTCATCTGCGAACTTGCTGCGGGTGCAATCCATCCCATCCTCCAGATCATGCACGAAAATGGTGAAGAAAACCGGCCGCAGGAGTGACCCGTGGGGAAGCGGGGGAGGGGGTGGAGGAGAGGAGGCAGACGGTGAGTGGCAGGGACCCCACAGAAGGGGGTGCAGTGGAGGAGAGGGGGAACTCATCCAGGCAGCGGTGGGCAGTGTGGGCTGGGAGAAGGGGCGAGGCAGATACAGGAAGAGATGGAGCACAGGCAGGGCACTGGGGCCCAGGCACCCAGGGCCTGGTCATCGTCGGCACCAGGAGAGGAGAGGAGAGGAGAGAGAGAGAGAGAGAGAGAGAGCTGGCGAACACACGAGAGAAGACAGAGAAACATGAGAGCAAGGCAAGCCACTCACCACCTGGAGTCATCCTCTTGGATCCAACCTTCTGCTGCGGAGGAGACACCGTTCTTGACCAGAGAAATGAGCAGCTTCTGAAAATGGGGATGTTTTCTCCCTCGTAACCACAGCTGATCAGGAACCTTTTCTTACAAACCGAACCCTAATTTACAGGGCTTTTCTACCTGGACTCAGGTGGGGCGTGAAGAGAGCCCTCACCAAACCAGACACTTATCTCACCAAGACTGGCGCTTGCTCGGCTCCCAGATGGAGGGCTCTTGCCTGGCATCACCAACGGTCACAGGCTCGCTGCTCTCACTCACTTTCCATCGCATGAGGGCAGTAGACTCTGAGGCTTGACTTCTTTTTCCTTCGTACTAAAGCCAGCAGAGTGGGGGAAAAACAAAAAAAATTACCATCTCCGTCTGCAATGTCGTGTAGTCTCTTCATTTCACATTTCCCGTATCCCACGGCTCCGCCCTCAACCCATCTCCCGTTACTACTTTACAACTGCAACTAGAAGGCGCCCATTGGAACGGCACCCAAAATCATCACTTTGCTCAGGAGACTCCGGTCCCTTCCTCAGCCTTAATCCCAGAGCCTCGTACTCAACAAGGAAGCCCACGGCCTGGGAAGAGTACTACAGGGAGTACAGATGAGGAATTGAAAGCACTGACCGCTTACTCACAGCCAGTTATGCGGGAGGCAGAAAGCTGACGACTCTTCACGTCTGCTTAGAAGGATGTCCAAGCTGCTCAGGTCCACTCCTGCCATATTCTCCTCTGGCTAGGGCTCCTGGACAATTCCTCTGCGAAAGCAGCTGCAAAAGCCAAGCATGAGCCATCACTCCACAAAGCTCGATGGGTGCTGGAAATCTTGCCCTCAGCCCTGCCTCACTCTTTCATCCCATCTACATCGGCCCCACTCGAGGAACAGAGACGGAGTTAACACCGACAGTCACCACTCCACTCTCGCACCCACTGCCCTGCATGATTTTCGTCCCCTCCTACTGCTTCTTGGCTTCCAAGACATAGCCTGCGGGGATGCACACCTAGCGTGCCTGCCCGTGTCCTGTGAAGGGAGACAGCACAGGGAAAGGCAAGGACAGAGAGAGAGAGACAGAGACAGAGACAGAGACAGAGTGTGTGTGATGGCCAACATACTAGAGGAGAGACAGAGAAAAACATGGTAGGATAGCAAGCAACTCACCTCCTGGAGTCATCTGTGATGAAGCGGGACTTCATGTTTCCTCTGAATCGTGTGGGGGTGCCTCAGTTTCCCCTAGGCAGTTCGTAAGGATCTAGGGGGTGGGATAAGGGTGTATGATCGTTGCAGAGCTCTGGAGGGCAGGTGTGTGCAGGGGTCTGGACACAGAGAATGGCCGACACCCTCTTTCCTGGCACCTGATGCCCTGGGCCCTTCCCCCCTGCAAGGTGAGAGCTAAAGGGTTGGAGAACAAAGGAATCCGGTGCCCTCCTGGCCGGGGACAGGGACAAAGCCCAGAGGAGGAGGGGCTGGGGGGAGTTTCAGTTGGGGGCTGGCTGGAGACATGGAGTGAAGGGCAGACGGGGTTGTCTGGCTCACTGCCCCCCAAAATGGACCCGGCTGAGGGGTCCTGTTCTCTGCACCTACAAGCTCTGTGTTAGACCATGTCCCTGTCGTCTAATAAAGCTCTGTTTTCCTGGCTGGCTGAGAGTCCCGTCTGACTGCGGAGTTGGGGGGCAGGACCCTCTGGCTCCCCCAGGACCCCGCCTGGGCGGACTGGCTGTGGGAAGCGCAGGGAGGGGCAGAGGAGGCTGAAGGCTCCGAGGTCAGAGCCAGGAAGGTGGAGCCGGGGGAGCTGTGTGTCCTGCAGACAGGCTGCTCCCCGAGAGGAGACTTCCCCAGAGTCCTGCCTGGCTTCCTGGGGAGCAGTTCCAGAGCATCGCCCGGGGACCCCGGGACATCCTCCTCCTCGATGAAACCTTCTGCTGTGTGACGTGTTGTGTGTGTCGTGTTGCATGTGTCGTGTGACGTGTTGTGTGTGTGACTTGTGTGTCGTTTTGTGTGTGTGAGACGTGTTTATGTGTGCGTGTTGTGGTCCATGTTGAGTGTGTGTGTGCCCTGTTGTATGCCGTGTTTTGTGCATGTGCCGTGTTGTGTGCCGTTTTGTGTGCATGTTGTGTGTGTCGGTGTCATGTGTTGTGTGAGATTTTTGTGTCTCGTGTCGTGTGCCTTTTTGTGTGTCGTGTGTCGGTGTCGTGTGTCATGTTGTCTGTGTGTGTGTCGGTGTCGTGTGTCGTGTTATCTGAGTGTGTGTCGTGTTGTGTGTGTGTGTGATATTTTGTGTGCGATGTTTTGTGCATCGTGTTGTGTGTGTGTGTCATGTTGTGTGCCATTTTGTGTGTCATATTTTGTGTGTCGGTTTCGTGTGTGATTCTGTGTCACGTTGTCTGCCGTTTTTGCCTCATCTCTTGTGTGTGTGTGTGTGTATGTGTGTGTGTCGGTGTTGTGTGTGATTTTTGTGTGTCGTGTTGTGTGCTGGTTTTTTTGTGTCATTTTTTTGTGTGTTTCGGTGTCCTGTGTTGTGTGTGTGTGAGAGACGTGTTTCTGTATGTGTGACGTGTTCTGTGTGTGTGTGTCGGTGTCATGGTGTGTGTGTGTGTCAGTGTCGTCTGTCTTGTTTTGTGTGTGTGATGTTTTGTGTGTGATGTGTGTGTTGTCTTGGGTGGCCACACAGGGTAATGCACAAAGCACTTCCGTCACGGAGCAACAGTGACACCAGGTGGTCAATCCAGATAATGCACAAACCATTTCCCTCACAGAGCAACAGTGAGAGTGGGTGGCCACTGTTACGAATTATACCTGACAGGTCACGCACACAAGCTGCTGCGAATTATACCCGATAGGTCACGCACAGGAACTGCTGCGAATGACACCCGATTGGTCCCGCACAGGTCGAGTCTAGGCTGAGGCACACGAACGAAGTCCACAATGGCAGGGTTCCCAAAAAGACTAAGTTTATTACGCTCGAGCGTGGTGCCCCCCTGCTCATCAGGAGGGGACCCCGCATGCAGGTTATACAAAGATTATAGACCTTTCAGCAAAGCACGTTGCCCTCGTGCATCGGAAACCTTAGCAAATAGACAAACCCTTCCCTTACCTACCACCTATCCCTGCTAGGTACATTCCCCGCGCTAAACCATGACTTCAGCTACATTGCATGGTCCTAAAGCAATGCACCAGTAACTTTTCTTATCAGGATGGGAGGCCCACATCAAGGCCAGGAGGCAGGGAGTTAGGAACAGACAAAGAACAGAAACCGGGAGATAAAACAGGCTGGAGACAAGGGGGGGGGCGGAGGATTTTCACAGGAATGCAGTATCTAAGAAACACTCCTCCTGGTGCATGATGTGCTTGCTTTTAGACAATGGTGGGCCCCAAACCAAAATGGAGTCACATATGCTAACTTTTCCTTCACACCACTCAGGGTAATGCACCAACAATTTCCCTCATGGAGCAACAGTGACACTCGGTGGCCACTCAGGGTAATGCACAAATCATTTCCCTCCTGGACCAACAGTGACACTGGGTGGCCAATTCAGGTCATGCTCAAATCATTTCCCTCATGGAGCAAGAGTGAAACCGGGCGGCCCCTTGGAGTAACACACAAAGCATTTCCTCACGGAGCACCAGTTGCACAAACTGAGTTTAATAATAATAATAATAAACAAAAAATAGTTTCACTAGAAAAGGTAGATTTTCAGTGATTATAAGGGATAGCAAACAGAAGAAGGCAGATTACTAAGCAAATACAAATACACACGCATACTATGCCTAAGATCTTAAAGAGACTGGATTCAAGAAGTAATTTCCCATCCTAAATGTCTTTTGGCATCTTGAAGAGTTTCTGTAGCTTAGACTTCCCGTTGTTTCTCTTTACAGACTAGACTCCTGTCTTAGTCTGGACTTCCCCCTTCTCATTTCCTTTGTCTCTTCAGGTACTTTCAGAAGCCTTTCTACTGCCCTGCATGATTTTCGTCCGCTCCGACTTTTCCATGGCTCCCGAGACCTCACCTGTGGGAATGCACCAGGAGAGAAGAGGAGAGAAGAGAGAGAGAGAGTTGGCGAACACACGAGAGAAGACAGAGAAACAGGAGAGCAGGGCAAGCCACTCACCACCTGGAGTCATCCTCTTGGATCCAACCTTCTGCTGCGGAGGAGACACCGTTCCTGACCAGAGAAACAAGCAGCTTCTGAAAATGGGGATGTTTTCTCCCTCGTAACCACAGCTGATCAGAAACCTTTTCTTACAAACCGAACTCTAATTTACGGGGCTTCCCTACCCGGACTCAGGTGGGGCGTAAGCAGAGTCCTCACCAAACCAGACACTTACCTCATCGAGACTGGCGATTGCTCGGCTCCCAGATGGAGGGCTCTTGCCTGGCCTCACCAACGGTCACAGGCTCGCTGCTCTCACTCACTTTCCGTCGCATGAGGGCAGTAGACTCTGAGGCTTGACTTCTTTTTCCTTGGTACTAAACCGAGCACAAGGTGAAAAAACAAGTAAGTTACCATCTCAGTCGACAACGTCTCGTAGGCTCCTCTGTTTGCCTCTCCCACACGGCAGGGATCCGCCCTCCACTCTCCTCCCGTTACACCTTGAGCATCACAACCAAAAAGCCCCTTTTCTAACGGCACCCCACAGAGTCACTCTGCTCAGGAGACTCTGGCCCCTCCCCAGGCTTAACCCCCCCGAGCCCCGTCCCCAGCGAGGACGCCCACGGCCGGTGAGGAGGACGACAGCGAGTGCGGACGAGGAACTGGAAGCACTGACCTCGCAGCCAGGTCTACAGAGGGCAGAGAGCGGAGGCCTGGTTCCTCCTCCTTGGAAAGAGGCCCAAGCGGCTCAGGCCCCTCCTGCCGTGTTCCCCTCCGGCGAGAGCTCCGGCACCATTCCTCGCCAGAGCTGCTGCGAGAGCCGAGCCGGAGCCCTCGCTCCACAGCGCTCGACGGGGGCTGGGAATCTCGCCCTCGGCCCTGCCGCCCTCTTCCCTCCCGTCCACACCGGCCCCACGCGCCGCCCAGAGACCGAGTTCACCCTGCCCGGCCCCGCTCCGCTCTCGCAATTCTCTCTCAGTCCTCAAGGAGACACCTCAAGAAGGAGACTCCCTGCAGCAAAGCCCCGGGGGTCTCTGAGATCCCCCTGCCCTGCAGCCTGTCCTCCCTGGCCGTTGTCGTGGACTCTCTGTGAGGTCACCGCCTCCCAACCTCCTTTCGCCAATCAGCTGAGTGCTGCAAAAGGCCCTTGTGATGTCACTGCCACCCCCACCCCTGCCCTACAGCGCTCATGTCCTGCCCCGAGCCGGCTCCTGTGCGTGTTTGAGCTGCTCCCCCTGGGTCACCCCCACACACTCAGTGGTCGTGCAAGGGTTCACGCAGGCCACACGTGGAACCATCAGAGGATGCTCAATGTGCCGCACTCGGTTTTGCAGAGATTTGGAGACTTGAAGGCCAGAAGAGACTGTTAGATCATCTCATCTGGCCCCCCTACACATCACAGGCCTCCTGTATGGCGCAGTAGTGAGTTTTGGACCAAAGCAGACTCGAGAAAGGCATCTCATCAAGGGATGGAGGAAGCACCACTTCCCTTGGGAGTCTGGAGGAAATTGATGCTGTGGGGGGCAGGGAATTGACCCCAAGGCCACACCTGTGAGTCTGTATCATAACACACATGCAGAACAGCACTGCGCGAAGTATGTACACATCACCTTAACTCTGATGTTTCCTAACGTTTAAAGGCCTGGTCTCCAGGGTGTTCTTTGTGCTTCTAGATCTATTGTGGGGAGAGATGCAATCATTTAGTTCAGAGTGGGAGCCGTGTTAGTCTGTATCAGCAAAAAACAAAAACAAAACGAGGAGTAGTTCTGGCACCTTAGCGACTAACAAAGGTATTTGGGTACATTTGATGGTGGGGCTGATGTGATTAGGTCCTAGGATGGTGTCCCTAGACTAGATATGTGGACAGAGTTGGCAATGGGTTTGTTGCAAGGATAGGTTCCTGGGTTAGTGTTTTTGTTGTGTGGTTGCTGGTGAGTATTTGCTTCAGGTTGGGGGGCTGTCTGTAAGTGAGGACTGGCCTATCTCCCAAGATCTGTGAGAGTGAGGGATCGTCCTTCAGAATAGATTGTAGATCCTTGATCCTGCCCTGGAGATCTTTTAGTTGGGGGCTGAAGCTGACGGCTGGTGGCGTTCTGTTCCTTTCTTTGTTGGGCCTGTCCTGGAGTAGGTGACTTCTGGGTATTCTTCCTTTCAGCAGGTGGGGATTGTAGTTTGAAGAATGCTTGATAGAGATCCTGGAGATGTTTGTCACTGTCTGAGGGATTGGAGCAAATGCGGTTGTATCTTAGAGCTTAGATGTAGACAATGGATAGTGTGATGTGGTCTGGAGGAAAGCTGGAGGCATGTAGGTAAGTATAGCGGTCCAGGATAGGGTGGTGTTTAGGTGACCATCGCTTATTAACACTGTAGTGTCCAGGAAGTGGGTGTCTTGTGTGGCCTCTCCTTCTGCCCCTCCACCCCCACCAACATGATACAGTTCTGCGGTGACCTGGAATGCGACTTTCCACGTCTCCGACGGAAGGAATATTTCCAACACACCTCTGAACAACACACTAATCCACAGAGACCTTCCGACCAACACGACAAAAAGAAGGATTCTGCCTGAAGGTCGAAACAGCAAACTGGACTTCAACTTGAGTGCTTCAGCCGACAAGCACGGGCTGAAGTGGTCGAAAAGCAGCATCACTTGGCCCATAACCTCAGCCGTGCAGAACACAACACCGTCCACAGCCTCAGGAACAACTCTGACATCCGAATCAAAAAGGCTGACAAAGGAGGTGCTGTCGTCTTCATGAATAGGTTGGAATATGAACAAGAGGCTGCTCGGCAGCTCTCCAACTCCACATTCTCCAGCCCATTCCCCTCTGATCCCACTCAGGGTTACCAAGAGAAACTGCACCCTCTGCTCAAGAAACTCCCTGAAAAAGCACAAGAACAAATCTGCACAGACACGCCCCTGGAACCCCGACCAGGGGTCTTCTATCTGCTACCCAAGATCCATAAACCTGGAAATCCTGGACGCCCCGTCATCTCAGGCATTGGCTAGGGGTGCTGGTCACATAGGGCCTGAGGAGAGAGTCGACACAGCCAGATAATCCTGCTGTCATGATGCCAATGCCTGAGATGATTTCATCGCAGTCTCTGACGAGGGGGTTCAGGCTCCAGTGCTCTGCTCTGTTTTCCCAGCCCTGTCCAGGGGGTTGTTTCCAGTTTCAGAAATGGGGCAATGTTCACACACTCCCAATGGGTCTTTGCAGAAATCAGGCCCTAAGCCGGGGGCAGGAAACTTTTGGCCTGATGCCGGATCGGGTTTCAGAAATTGTACAGAGGGCCAGTTAGAGGAGGCTGGGCCTCCTCAAACAGCAAGGCATGGCCTGGCTCCCTCCCCCATCCGATCCCCGCTTCTTGCCCCCTGACGGCCGCCCCGGGCCTCCGGCCCTATCCAACCCCTCTGTTCCTTGAGGGGCCCCCCAGAACTCTTGCCCCATCCAACCCCCCCTCTCCTTCCTGCTTGGCCCCCGGACCCTCTGCCCCATCCAACCGCCCCTTCTCCCTGACTGCCCCGGGACCTCCTGCCTCATTCAACCCCCTGTTCCCCGCCCTCTCACCGCCCCGACCCCATCCGCCCCCCAGCCCCTGACCCCCTCCCGAACTCCCCTGCCCTCTACCCCACCCCTCCCCCGCTCCCTGCCCCCTGACCGTGCTGCCTGGAGCCCCGGGGGCTGGGGGCAGCTGCCCCAGGTCCGGCCGCCGGGCCGCGCCGCACAGAGCCCCGGGGCCAGCCGGGCTCGTCGCCCCGCTGCCCGGAGAATGGGCCGGCGTCGCCGGGAGCGGAGGCTGCTGGGGGGGAACAGCAGGGTTTCCCCAAGACCCACCAACAGCTGTGAATGGTGTGGAGGAGAAGGTGTTGGTATTTGGTTGTGTATTGGTATTATGTGTATGTGTCGAGGCTTGTCGGGGCTTTGTGCTGGGGGAGAAGCTGAGCCCTGATTCGGGGCCGGGGCTTCTCTGACTCAGGGTCCTATGAAGGGAGCCAGCCAGTCAGGCCGTGGCACAGGAGCCAGCAAACAGGGCTGTAAACAGGGGAGTCTGAGGGGGAGTTTGTCTTGTGGTGCTTGTTGGGGGTTTGTTTTTGCTGTGGCGGGGGGGGGGG